>NW_026600259.1:255000-555000 GCF_029448725.1 Salvelinus fontinalis
TCGGTCTTATGTAGCAAAATTTGATTGTTTTTTTTTACATTGGATTAAAGCAGAGACACGGAGGTACTAAATGGTTACACACACTGCATTTGAGGAACAATGGGAAAGTCATTCTGCTTTGAAAGTTGATCAACTTGAAACTCACTTTTGAGGAAATGGCCTATGAATGTTTTTGGTACACCTACTGGAGAGCTCTTCTTTGTCTACACCCGTTCAGCATTGTTCACACCCTCTTAAGCCTTAGCCCCACACATCTCTTTAAGGGTTGATCCGAGCGTTCTGTCCTAACAACAGTCAAGCACTCAAGCTAACTGGCTAACGTGAGAGAACCATTCACTGACCATTTTACTCGCCCCAGCAGAGCTGTTCAGGCTGTTTTCATGTTATCCAGAGCATTGGTAACTGCAACAACTTACGCTTTTTTGCCAACGTTTACTGACACCGGCCATATTCAACGGGTTAATGTGTCAGTTATGTCTGTCAACAGTTATTGCAGTGACATTCTATTGAAATGGTTACTTTCATAGTGGATGGGGTCTTTTGTTAATACATGTAGCTAGCTAGCTAGGTAAACAATGAACCAAAATCCCAACTCATGACGTTACTACCCTGCATTAATCTGCAGCTAGCTAACCAACCAAGTTCAATGTTAGCTAGCTAACATTCGGCTATAACTAGCCAAGAAAATGGCTCTGAGATACAAATAATAAGATCATACACGTAACGTTAGCTAGCTAGCTAACAATACACTTTAACTTCAAATGAAAATGACTTTCTGTCAAAATTAGAAACGGGAAATATCTGAAAATGAAGCTAGACTATCTTACCCATCCGTATACATCATGAATGGATGCCTCTCCCTGTCACAGATTCCATGGTTGCCCTTAGTTTGAAGATGTAACCCAGAGACTGGTGTTTTCTCTTTAGCTATCAGACTCTAATTACACTGATTTCAAAACTCGGTCCTCCAGAAAGTAGAGAGCAACACTTATGCAGTTCCACTACGCGATGCATTTCAAAACAAGACAGCATTACCTACACATACTGACCATCATGTAATAGACAGGATTACCTACACATACTGACCATCATGTAATAGACAGGATTACCTACACATACTGACCATCATGTAATAGACAGGATTACCTACACATACTGACCATCATGTAATAGACAGGATTACCTACACATACTGACCATCATGTAATAGACAGGATTACCTACACATACTGACCATCATGTAATAGACAGGATTACCTACACATACTGACCATCATGTAATAGACAGGATTACCTACACATACTGACCATCATGTAATAGACAGGATTACCTACACATACTGACCATCATGTAATAGACAGGATTACCTACACATACTGACCATCATATTATAGACAGGATTACCTAGACATACTGACCAGCTCATATTATAGACAGGATTACCTGGACATACTGACCATCATGTAATAGACAGGATTACCTACACATACTGACCATCATGTAATAGACAGGATTACCTACACATACTGACCATCATGTAATAGACAGGATTACCTGCACATACTGACCATCATGTAATAGACAGGATTACCTACACATACTGACCATCATGTAATAGACAGGATTACCTACACATACTGACCATCATGTAATAGACAGGATTACCTACACATACTGACCATCATGTAATAGACAGGATTACCTACACATACTGACCATCATGTAATAGACAGGATTACCTACACATACTGACCATCATGTAATAGACAGGATTACCTACACATACTGACCATCATGTAATAGACAGGATTACCTACACATACTGACCATCATGTAATAGACAGGATTACCTACACATACTGACCATCATGTAATAGACAGGATTACCTACACATACTGACCATCATGTAATAGACAGGATTACCTACACATACTGACCATCATGTAATAGACAGGATTACCTAGACATACTGACCATCATGTAATAGACAGGATTACCTACACATACTGACCATCATGTAATAGACAGGATTACCTACACATACTGACCATCATGTAATAGACAGGATTACCTACACATACTGACCATCATGTAATAGACAGGATTATCCAACACATACTGACCATCATGTAATAGACAGGATTATCCAACACATACTGACCAGCTCATATTATAGACAGGATTACCTACACATACTGACCATCATGTAATAGACAGGATTACCTACACATACTGACCATCATGTAATAGACAGGATTATCCAACACATACTGACCAGCTCATATTATAGACAGGATTACCTAGACATACTGACCATCATGTAATAGACAGGATTACCTACACATACTGACCATCATGTAATAGACAGGATTACCTACACATACTGACCATCATGTAATAGACAGGATTACCCAACACATACTGACCATCATGTAATAGACAGGATTACCTACACATACTGACCATCATGTAATAGACAGGATTACCTACACATACTGACCATCATGTAATAGACAGGATTACCTACACATACTGACCATCATGTAATAGACAGGATTACCTACACATACTGACCATCATGTAATAGACAGGATTACCTACACATACTGACCATCATGTAATAGACAGGATTATCCAACACATACTGACCAGCTCATATTATAGACAGGATTACCTACACATACTGACCATCATGTAATAGACAGGATTACCTACACATACTGACCATCATGTAATAGACAGGATTACCTACACATACTGACCATCATGTAATAGACAGGATTACCTACACATACTGACCATCATGTAATAGACAGGATTACCTACACATACTGACCATCATGTAATAGACAGGATTACCTACACATACTGACCATCATGTAATAGACAGGATTACCTACACATACTGACCAGCTCATATTATAGACAGGATTACCTACACATACTGACCATCATGTAATAGACAGGATTACCTGGACATACTGACCATCATGTAATAGACAGGATTACCTAGACATACTGACCAGCTCATATTATAGACAGGATTACCTACACATACTGACCAGCTCAAATACACAGAAGTGTGCTACATGACAGACCAGTCCAAACTCATCTCTCGGCATGTCCAGTCCACTCATTATCTCAGCCAATGATGGCTTGCGGGAAGTTTGCTGTTTTTTTCTTTGGCTAAACCAACTATTCTCGTAATTTAACAATTGTATTCGTATTTACAGATGGCATACAAGTTTGTTATTAATGCACATGAACGTTCACATGTCCCAGAAGGCATTTCTGCCAAAAAACACATTTAGATAAAAACAAAGAAAGTTTACGTTTGATGTAGTGACGCGTGACATACTCCTAGTTTCCTGAAACGAGTCACATTTTACTTGAGACTTTTACTTGATGACGCGTTTTGTGTCTCTTCACAGCAGTGGTGGTTTCCTTACCTAACTGTTATAAAATCCAGTCACTTCTCAGTGTCATGGGCTCCCGAGTGGTGCAGCGGTCTAAGGCACTGCCTAGCGTCACTACAGTCCCTGGTTCGAATCCAGGCTGTATCACATCCGGCCATGATTGGGAGTCCCATAGGGCGGCGCACAATTGGCCCAGCGTCGTCCGGGCTAGGCCGTCATTGTAAATAACAATTTGTTCTTAACTGACTTGCCGAGTTAAATAAACGGTTACATTTTTTTATTTTTTTTAAACATAGCTAGCCAAGCTTCACTCAGTGTCAACATAGCTAGCCTAGCTTCAGTCACTGTGTCTACATATTAGCCTAGCTTCACTCTGTGTCTACATAGCTAGCCTAGCTTCAGTCACTGTGTCTACATATTAGCCTAGCTTCACTCAATGTCAACATAGCTAGCCTAGCTTCAGTCACTGTGTCTACATATTAGCCTAGCTTCACTCAATGTCAACATAGCTAGCCTAGCTTCAGTCACTGTGTCTACATATTAGCCTAGCTTCACGCAATGTCTACATAGCTAGCCTAGCTTCCCTCTGTGTCTACATAGCTAGCATAGCTTCACTCACAGTGTCTTCATATTAGCATAGCTTCCCTCTGTGTCTACATAGCTAGCATAGCTTCACTCTTAGTGTCTACATAGCTAGCCTAGCTTCACTCTCAATATCCACACAGCTGTAGCAGATGGTGATAGACAAGAGTTTATCTCCGAAACGCTATATCCACCTATTTTCACAGTTGTGTTTTTTCATCAAAGATGAATGCTTATGGGTACCTTTTTGTATGTATACAATATTGCTGTTCTCAGATTTTTAATTCATAGATTTTTTGATTTTTGGAATGTTCCTATTCTGTAAATCCATTGGTTAGCTGGAATGTATTTTTAACATCGAAATTCAACACATTATGAATCTAGCCTCATGCTATTGTGTTTGGTTAGTTAGGCCTCGTCCCAAATGCGACCATATTCCCTATATAGTGCCCTACTTTTGACCAGAGCCCTATTCCCTATATAGTGCCCTACTTTTGGCCAGAGCCCAGATTATTTTGGTCAATACAATATTATATGTGTTGGGCTCTGTGTGGAGCCTCAACCCCTGGTCCCAGCTCTGTGTGGAGCCTCAACCCCTGGTCCCAGCTCTGTGTGGAGCCTCAACCCCTGGTCCCAGCTCTGTGTGGAGCCTCAACCCCTGGTCCCAGCTCTGTGTGGAGCCTCAACCCCTGGTCCCAGCTCTGTGTGGAGCCTCAACCCCTGGTCCCAGCTCTGTGGGGAGCCTCAACCCCTGGTCCCAGCTCTGTGTGGAGCCTCAACCCCTGGTCCCAGCTCTGTGTGGAGCCTCAACCCCTGGTCCCAGCTCTGTGTGGAGCCTCAACCCCTGGTCCCAACTCTGTGTGGAGCCTCAACCCCTGGTCCTAGCTCTGTGTGGAGCCTCAACCCCTGGTCCCAGCTCTGTGTGGAGCCCCAACCCCTGGTCCCAGCTCTGTGTGGAGCCTCAACCCCTGGTCCTAGCTCTGTGTGGAGCCTCAACCCCTGGTCCCAGCTCTGTGTGGAGCCTCAACCCCTGGTCCCAGCTCTGTGTGGAGCCTCAACCCCTGGTCCCAGCTCTGTGTGGAGCCTCAACCCCTGGTCCCAGCCTCAACCCCTGGTCCCAGCCTCAACCCCTGGTCCCAGCTCTGTGTGGAGCCTCAACCCCTGGTCCCAGCTCTGTGTGGAGCCTCAACCCCTGGTCCCAGCTCTGTGTGGAGCCTCAACCCCTGGTCCCAGCCTCAACCCCTGGTCCCAGCCTCAACCCCTGGTCCCAGCTCTGTGTGGAGCCTCAACCCCTGGTCCCAGCCTCAACCCCTGGTCCCAGCTCTGTGTGGAGCCCCAACCCCTGGTCCCAGCTCTGTGTGGAGCCTCAACCCCTGGTCCCAGCTCTGTGTGGAGCCTCAACCCCTGGTCCCAGCTCTGTGTGGAGCCTCAACCCCTGGTCCCAGCTCTGTGTGGAGCCTCAACCCCTGGTCCCAGCTCTGTGTGGAGCCTCAACCCCTGGTTCCAGCTCTGGTTACTTGCTCTGTCCTTAATACCTTCCCTAAACACATAATCCAATATTCCCAACCGTCCCGCTGATAAACAAAGGGAGGGAAAACGAAGCTCACTTTGATTTTCCTGAGCCCATGAACAAATTAACAGGCTCTCTCCTCCTCTCTCTCCTCCTCTCTCTCCTTCTCTCTCTCCTTCTCTCTCTCCTTCTCTCTCTCCTTCTCTCTCTCCTTCTCTCTCTCCTTCTCTCTCTCCTTCTCTCTCTCCTCCTCTCTCTCTCTCTCTCTCTCTCTCTCTCCTTCTCTCTCTCCTTCTCTCTCTCCTTCTCTCTCTCCTTCTCTCTCTCCTTCTCTCTCTCCTTCTCTATCTCCTTCTCTCTTTCCTTCTCTCTCTCCTCTCCCTCCTTCTCTCTCTCCTTCTCTCTCTCCTCCTCTCTCCCATCTCGATAAAGAGCTGCTTTAAGCAAACCTAAGCTGCTACTGGCTCAGCGACGTGCACCTGCACAAGCAACCATGTGAGGGTTGAGCAATTTGCAGTTTAGGTCTGGGGTTTCCCCTCTAAGCTGCTGTGTGCTTAAGAGGCTCCCGGTCCTCAGATCTGATTCAGCAGAAGAGATGTTTTGTAGGAGTAATGCATCTGGAACCACAAAGGACTCTTTCTTCCTCTGCTGGGGTGTGTTTCCCAAAACGCTCATAGCACTAAGATCTAAGATCTTCCTTAGGACGTCCGTTGCCTTGATCATAGTGCTACGAAGGCTTTGGGAAACACCCCTGGTCTGTGGTATGAAGTCACATTTGACTCAGGCTGGTTGATGGACTGAGAAACAGCCAGAGAGAGATGTGTAATCACCTGACCCTGGTCCACCCACACTAACTCTCCACCCATGCTAACTCTCCCCCCATGCTAACTCTCCCCCCATGCTAACTCTTCCCCCATGCTAACTCTCCCCCCATGCTAACTCTCCCCCCATGCTAACTCTTCCCCCATGCTAACTCTTCCCCCACTCTAACTCTTCCCCCACTCTAACTCTTCCCCCACTCTAACTCTTCCCCCACTCTAACTCTCCCCCCACTCTAGCTCTCCCTCCCATACTGACTCTCCTCCCATGCTAACTCTCCCCCCACTCTAACTCTCCCCTCTCCCTCTTTCTCTCACCATTGGGTTTCAACTCTGTGTAGCCAGTATGTCGGGTCAACACTGTGGCTGCTGCATGCTTTCATAAACAACAGAGTAGCCCATTACAGTACAGACACATTATTCATTAGTCTGCAAACTGGCTCCCGGTTCGCATCAGAAACCGGGTTGGCATTTCTCAGGCTATGTCTCAGTGCCTGATCAAAGGGCGTGGAGCGTTTAGCTTCTGGTAGGGTTGGCACTGGAATGACACATCGTCCCATCGACCTGTCCAAACATCGTTGATATACAACGGTATCCTCTTTTTGGGGCGCAGGTGGATGGACGGAGGGGTCGAGTTGTGGGAAGGAGGCAATATAAAGGACTGTAGTTAAAGACATTGGTTATGATTTGCTGCTTAGTCTAGGCTATATGGAATTATTCTTATTTAAATTGGTACAAAAGCCACAAACAATGTAATTAAATCCCTGTTAAGAATGAAACACTGTTAGGCCTAGTTATGTTTTCCTTGATAAAGGAACGTCACGCAGAGCTAACAGCCTACGGGCTAGCGCAGAGCTCACATCCTACGGGCTAGCACAGAGTTAACAGCCTATGGGCTAGCGCAGAGTTAACAGCCTACAGGCTAGCGCAGAGCTAACAGCCTACGGGCTAGCACAGAGTTAACAGCCTATGGGCTAGCGCAGAGTTAACAGCCTACGGGCTAGCGCAGAGCTAACAGCCTACGGGCTAGCGCAGAGCTAACAGCCTACGGGCTAGCGCAGAGCTAACAGCCTACGGGCTAGCGCAGAGCTAACAGCCTACGGGCTAGCGCAGAGCTAACAGCCTACGGGCTAGCGCAGAGCTAACAGCCTACGGGCTAGCGCAGAGCTAACAGCCTACGGGCTAGCGCAGAGTTAACAGCCTACGGGCTAGCGCAGAGCTAACAGCCTACGGGCTAGCACAGAGCTAACAGCCTACGGGCTAGCACAGAGCTAACAGCCTACGGGCTAGCGCAGAGCTAACAGCCTAACTCATTGAAGAGTGAAGATGCCACCGGAGGAGATGATGACCCACTGGTGGAGAAGAAATTAGGGTCTCCTTCCACTCATGGCCAACGTCGCCAAAACATACCTGTTAGCTCTGTGCAACAAGCCCTCAGTCTGAACGCTTTTTTACTGCCGGCCATATAGTCACTCCACTCCGAAGTCTTCTTAACCCCTAACGGGAACTGGCCTGTATACAGTGCATTCGGAAAGTATTCAGACTCCTTCCCTTTTTACACATTTTGTTACGTTGAAGCCTTATTCTAAAATTAATTTAAAAAAAGAATCCCCTCATCAATTTACATACAATACCCCATAATGAACTATCAAAAAAAGTTTTTTCGAATTGTTTGCAAATTTATCACAAATAAAAAAACAGAAATACCTTTTTATATAAGTATTCAGACACTTTGCTATGAGACTCGAAATTGATCTCAGGTGCATCCTGTTTCCATTGATCATCCTTGAGATGTTTCTACAACTTGATTGGAGTCCACCTGTGGTAAATTCAGTTGATAGGACATGATTTGGAAAGGCACACACCTGTCTATATAAGGTCCCACAGTTGGCAGTGCATGTCAGAGCAAAAACCAAGCCATGAGGTCGAAGGAAATGTCGGTAGAGCTCTGAGACAGGATTGTGTCAAGGCACAGATCTGGGGAAGGGTACCAAAACATGTCTGCAGCATTGAAGGTCCCCAAGAACACAGTGGCCTCCATCATTCTTAAATGGAAGAAGTTTGGAATCACCAAGACACTTCCCAGAGCTGGCCGCACGGCAAAATAGCAATCGGTAAGAAGGGCCTTGGTCAGCGAGGTGTCCAAGAACCTGATGGTCACTCTGACAGAGCTCCAGAGTTCCTCTGTGGAGATGGGAGAACCTTCCAGAAGGACAACCATCTCTGCAGCACTCCCCCAATCAGGCCTTTATAGTAGAGTGGCCAGACGGAAGCCACTCCTCAGTAAAAGGCACATGACAGCGTGCTTGGAGTTTGCCAAAAGGCCCCTAAAGGACTCTCAGACCATGAAAAACAAGATTCTCTGGTCTCATGAAACCAAGTTTGAACTCTTTGGCCTGAATGCCAAGCGTCACATCTGGAGGAAACCTGGCACCATTCCTACGGTGAAGCATGGTGGTGGCAGCATCATGCTGTGGGGATGTTTTTCAGTGGCAGGGACTGGGAGACTAGTCAGGATCGAGGGAAAGATGAACGGAGCAAAGTACAGAGAGATCCTTGATGAAAACCTGCTCTAGAGCACTCAGGACCTCAGACTGGGACGAAGGTTCACCTTCCAACAGGACAACGACCCCAAGCACACAGCCAAGACAATGCAGGAGTGGCTTCGGGACAAGTCTCTG
Organism: Salvelinus fontinalis; assembly: GCF_029448725.1. Taxonomy (NCBI): domain Eukaryota; kingdom Metazoa; phylum Chordata; class Actinopteri; order Salmoniformes; family Salmonidae; genus Salvelinus; species Salvelinus fontinalis. Next base: position 264,010 of record NW_026600259.1, read on the forward strand.
AATGTCCTTGAGTGGCCCAGCCAGAGCCTGGACTTGAACCCGATCAACCATCTCTGGATAGACCTGAAAATAGCTGTGCAGCGATGCTCCCCATCCAACCTGATAGAGCTTGAGAAGATCTGCAGAGAAGAATAGGAGAAACAAGTGTGCCAAACTTGTAGTGTCATACCAAAGAAGACTCCAGGCTGTAATCGCTGCCAAAGGTGCTTCAACAAAGTACTGAGTAAAGGGTCGGAATACTTATGTAAATGTCATATTTCAGTCTTTTATTTTTAATTCATTTGCTAAAATTTCTATAAACCTGTTTTTGCTTTGTCGTTATGGTGTATTGTGTGTAGATTGATGAATAAAAAATGTATTTAGTAAATTTTAGAATAAGGCTGTTAACGTAACAAAATGTGGACAAATGAATACTTTCCGAATGAACTGTAGATAGGGTTACATTGAAATGTTTCTCACATTAGAAATATGGAAAGGCATAACCATTGTAGCAATTAAAATGGAACAGTTTGGAGATTTATGGGAAAGTTTACCTGACATTCACCTCTAAGCCAAATGTAACTTCATACCACAGACCAGGGGTATAATTTGAAGGCTATAACTAGTTTGTTGACTTATTTTACAAAATCAGAAGTTATTTTCCTGGGTGACCTAAATTGTGATTGGGAAATGCAGGCTTCAGACAATCTAAACGTCATGTGTAATGATCTAAACCTAACCCAGCTAGTGACTAAGTCTACACGGCCCAACCCTAAAGATCCTTTAAAGTCAACTCTGATTGATCTTATTCTAACAAATACACCAGATAAATGTGTTTTTACTGGTGTCTTCGCCCAAGACATTTGTGACCATTTCCCAGCTGTTTGTGTTAGAGATGTGAGATTACAAAAATCTAAGCCTTGTGACATCACAAAGAGGAACTTTAAAAAACTGTGAAAGAGCTTGTTTACATGAAAAATCTAAGCCTTGTGACATCACAAAGAGGAACTTTAAAAAACTGTGAAAGAGCTTGTTTACATGAAAAATCTAAGCCTTGTGACATCACAAAGAGGAACTTTAAAAAACTGTGAAAGAGCTTGTTAACGTGATCTTAATTTCAGCTATCACTGAACCTGATTTAGATTTGAGCCTTTTTGCAGATGTCTTCAATACTATTGTGGATAATCATAAAACTGTGTATATATACATTACCAGTCAAAACATTGGACACACCTATTCCTATTCAAGGGTTTTTCTTTATTTTTTACTATTTTCTACATTGTAGAATAATAGTGAAGACATCAAAGCTATTAAATAACACATATGGAATCATGTAGTAACCAAAAAAGTGTTAAACAAATCTAAATATATTTTAGATTTTAGATCCTTCAATGTAGTCACCCTTTGCGTTGATGACAGCTTTTCACACTCTTGGCATTCTCTCAACCAGCAACACCTGGAATGCTTTTCCAACAGTCTTGAATGAGTTCCCACATATGATGAGCACTTGTTGGTTGCTTCTCCATCACTCTGCGGTCCAACTCATCCCAAACCATCTCAATTAGGTTGAGGTTGGGTGATTGTGGAGGCCAGGTCATCTGATGCGGCATTCCATCACTCCTTCTTGGTCAAATGGCCCTTACACAGCCTGGAGGTGTGTTGGGTCATTGTCCTGTTGAAAAACTAATGATAGTCCCACTAAGCACATACCAGTTTGGATGACGTATCGCTGTAGAATGCTGTGGTAGCCAAGCTGGTTAAGTGGGCCTTGAATTCTAAATAAAATCAGACCGTGTCACCAGCAAAGCACCATCACACCTCCTCCTCCATGCTTCACGGTGGGATCCACACATGCAAAGATAATCCGTTCACCTACTCTGCGTCTCACAAGGACATGGCGGTTGGAACAAAAAATCTCAAATTTGGACTCATCAGACCAAAGGATAGATGTCCACTGGTCTAATGTCCATTGCTCGTGTGTCTTGGCCCAAGCAAGTCTCTTCTTATTATTGGTGTTCTTTAGTAGTGGTTTCTTCAGCAATTCGACCAAGACCCAATTCACGCAGTCTCCTCTGAACAGTTGATGTTGTGATGTGTCTGTTACTTGAACTCTGTGAAGCATTCATTTTGGCTGCAATTTCTGAGGCTGGTAAACTCTAATGAACTTATCCTCTGCAGCAGAGGTAACTCTGAGTCTTCCTTTCCTGTGGCTGTCCTCATGAGAGCCAGTTTCATCATAGCACTTGATAGTTTTTGCGACTGCACTTGAAGAAACGTTCAAAGTTCTTGAAATGTTCCGTATTGACTCACAATGTCTTAAAGTAATGATGGACTGTTGTTTCTCTTTGTTTATTTGAGCTGTTCTTGCAATAATATGGACTTGGTCTTTTACCAAATAGGGCTATCTTCTGTATACCTTGTCACACACAACTGATTAACTCAAACGCGTTAAGAAGGAAATAAATTCCACAAATTAACGTTTAACAAGGCACACCTGTTAATTGAAATGCATTCCAGGTGACTACCTCATAGATCTGGTTGAGAGAATGCCAAGAGTGTGCAAAGCTGTCATCAAGGCAAAGGGCGGCTACTTTGAAGAATCTTAAACAAATCAAAATATATTTTATATTTAACACTTTTTTGGTTACTACATGTTTCCATATGTGTTATTTCATAGTTTTGATGTCTTCACTTTTATTCTAGAACGTAGATAATAGTAAAAATAAAGAAAAACTCTCAAATGAGTAGGTGTGTCAACTTTTGACTGGTAGTGTATGTAGATATTTATTTATTTATTTGTCACCTTTATTTAACCAGGTAGACTAGTTGAGAACAACTTTATTTAACCAGGTAGACTAGTTGAGAACACCTTTATTAAACCAGGTAGTTGAGAACACCTTTATTTAACCAGGTAGACTAGTTGAGAACAACTTTATTTAACCAGGTAGGCCAGTTGAGAACACCTTTATTTAACCAGGTAGGCCAGTTGAGAACAACTTTATTTAACCAGGTAGGCTAGTTGAGAACACCTTTATTTAACCAGGTAGACTAGTGGAGAACACCTTTATTTAACCAGGTAGACTAGTGGAGAACACCTTTATTTAACCAGGTAGGCAAGTTGAGAACACCTTTATTTAACCAGGTAGGCTAGTTGAGAACACCTTTATTTAACCAGGTAGGCTAGTTGAGAACACCTTTATTTAACCAGGTAGGCTAGTTGAGAACACCTTTATTTAACCAGGTAGGCTAGTTGAGAACACCTTTATTTAACCAGGTAGGCTAGTTGAGAACACCTTTATTTAACCAGGTAGGCTAGTTGAGAACACCTTTATTTAACCAGGTAGGCTAGTTGAGAACACCTTTATTTAACCAGGTAGGCCAGTTGAGAACACCTTTATTTAACCAGGTAGGCTAGTTGAGAACACCTTTATTTAACCAGGTAGGCCAGTTGAGAACACCTTTATTTAACCAGGTAGGCAAGTTGAGAACAACTTTATTTAACCAGGTAGGCAAGTTGAGAACAACTTCTCATTTACAATTGCGACCTGGCCAAGATAAAGCAAAGCAGTTCGACACATACAACAACACAGTTACACATGGAGTAAAACAAACATACAGTCAATAATACAGTAGAAAAGTCTATATACAATGTGAGCAAATGAGGTGAGATAAGGGAGGTAAAGGCAAAAAAAAGGCCATGGTGGCGAAGTAAATACAATATAGCAAGTAAAACACTAGAATGGTTGATTTGCAGTGGAAGAATGTGCAAAGTAGAAATAGAAAAAATGGGGTGCAAAGGAGCAAAATAAATAAATAAATACAGTAGGGAAAGAGGTAGTTGTTTGGGCTAAATTATAGATGGGCTATGTACAGGTGCAGTAATCTGTGAGCTGCTCTGACAGCTGGTGCTTAAAGCTAGTGAGGGAGATAAGTGTTTTCCAGTTTCAGAGATTTTTGTAGTTCATTCCAGTCATTGGCAGCAGAGAACTGGAAGGAGAGGCGGCCAAAGGAGGGATTGTTTTTGGGGGTGACCAGTGAGATATACCTGCTGGAGCGCGTGCTACAGGTGGGTGCTGCTATGGTGACCAGCGAGCTGAGATAAGGGGGGACTTTACCTAGCAGGGTCTTGTAGATGACCTGGAGCCAGTGGGTTTGGCGACGAGTATGAAGCGAGGGCCAGCCAACGAGAGCATACAGGTCGCAGTGGTGGGTAGTATATGGGGATTTGGTGACAAGGGGTGTGCTGACTGGTTAGTAGATTGACTTTGGTGTAATGATAGCCTGGGCCTGTTGATTGAGTTGGCTATTTGCCTGTTTGCTAAAGCCCTATTCATCTCAAATTTTAATTTGATAGTTGATTTACAACACATAGCAGTTATTTTAAATCTGTTCTACAATCAGAGGAGGTTTTCCGAAAGCCCTTGCTAAAGTAATTTGTTATTCCTCTCAATGATTCATGTCACTCGTAGCAAAGTGCTTAATCTGACGAATTCCATCTGTTCGCCCACGGAACCTTTAAACATGTATTTTATAATTGTTCCCCTTCGTGGCTGTGGCTGGGCTGTGGACAGATTTATAGTAGGTCTACTACTTTGCTAACGAAGGCTTTTGGGAAACTCATTCTATGAAAATGCCTTTCCAATGACAGCCCAAAGACGATTCATCTCAGCACTTGAAATACGAGGTTTAGAAGCGTGTGGTGAAATGAACGAGACCAGAATCTGGGTTTTTCATTCTTTGGAGAAGGTTCTTTGTTTGCAGATTCACTAACTCAACAAGTCTTTCTGTTGCACTGCCACTGCTCCACTCCACATGTGCTTGGTGCTAAATTTAAATCCTGTTTCCCACCAGTAATTTGAAAGCCAGAAGAATGTGAACAATTATTGTAGGAGTGGAGTGGGAGGAACATATATGACTTACTTGGTCACTTTGGTGTCTGAAATCTGAGTTTGACTGGTTTGTGTTTCTACAACGTACTCCGTGTTTCTACAACGTACTCCGTGTTTCTACTCCGTGTTTCTACAACGTACTCCGTGTTTCTACTCCGTGTTTCTACAACGTACTCCGTGTTTCTACTCCGTGTTTCTACTCCGTGTTTCTACTCCGTGTTTCTACAACGTACTCCGTGTTTCTACTCCGTGTTTCTACAACGTACTCCGTGTTTCTACTCCGTGTTTCTACAACGTACTCCGTGTTTCTACTCCGTGTTTCTACAACGTACTCCGTGTTTCTACAACATACTCCGTGTTTCTACTCCGTGTTTCTACAACGTACTCCGTGTTTCTACTCCGTGTTTCTACAACGTACTCCGTGTTACTACAACGTACTCCGTGTTTCTACTCCGTGTTTCTACAACGTACTCCGTGTTTCTACAATGTACTCCGTGTTTCTACTCCGTGTTTCTACAACGTACTCCGTGTTTCTACTCCGTGTTTCTACTCCGTACTCCGTGTTACTACAACATACTCCGTGTTTCTACAACATACTCCGTGTTTCTACTCCGTGTTTCTACAACGTACTCCGTGTTTCTACAACGTACTCCGTGTTTCTACAACGTACTCCGTGTTTCTACAACGTACTCCGTGTTTCTACAACGTACTCCGTGTTTCTACAACGTACTCCGTGTTTCTACAACGTACTCCGTGTTTCTACAACATACTCCGTGTTTCTACAACGTACTCCGTGTTTCTACTCCGTGTTTCTACAACGTACTCCGTGTTTCTACAACATACTCCGTGTTTCTACTCCGTGTTTCTACTCCGTGTTTCTACAACGTACTCCGTGTTTCTACAACGTACTCCGTGTTTCTACAATGTACTCCGTGTTTCTACAACGTACTCCGTGTTTCTACAACGTACTCCGTGTTTCTACTCCGTGTTTCTACAACGTACTCCGTGTTTCTACTCCGTGTTTCTACAACATACTCCGTGTTTCTACAACATACTCCGTGTTTCTACAACGTACTCCGTGTTACTACAACGTACTCCGTGTTTCTACAACATACTCCGTGTTTCTACAACATACTCCGTGTTTCTACAACATACTCCGTGTTTCTACAACGTACTCCGTGTTTCTACAACATACTCCGTGTTTCTACAACGTACTCCGTGTTTCTACAACGTACTCCGTGTTTCTACAACGTACTCCGTGTTTCTACAACGTACTCCGTGTTTCTACAACGTACTCCGTGTTTCTACTCCGTGTTTCTACAACGTACTCCGTGTTTCTACTCCGTGTTTCTACAACGTACTCCGTGTTTCTACTCCGTGTTTCTACAACGTACTCCGTGTTTCTACAACATACTCCGTGTTTCTACAACGTACTCCGTGTTTCTACTCCGTGTTTCTACAACGTACTCCGTGTTTCTACTCCGTGTTTCTACAACGTACTCCGTGTTACTACAACATACTCCGTGTTTCTACAACGTACTCCGTGTCTCTACTCCGTGTTTCTACTCCGTGTTTCTACTCCGTGTTTCTACTCCGTGTTTCTACAACGTACTCCGTGTTTCTACTCCGTGTTTCTACAACGTACTCCGTGTTACTACAACATACTCCGTGTTTCTACAACGTACTCCGTGTCTCTACTCCGTGTTTCTACTCCGTGTTTCTACTCCGTGTTTCTACTCCGTGTTACTACAACGTACTCCGTGTTTCTACTCCGTGTTTCTACAACGTACTCCGTGTCTCTACTCCGTGTTTCTACTCCGTGTTTCTACTCCGTGTTTCTACTCCGTGTTACTACAACGTACTCCGTGTTTCTACTCCGTGTTTCTACTCCGTGTTTCTACTCCGTGTTACTACAACGTACTCCGTGTTTCTACTCCGTGTTTCTACTCCGTGTTTCTACAACGTACTCCGTGTCTCTACTCCGTGTTTCTACAACGTACTCCGTGTTTCTACAACGTACTCCGTGTTACTACTCCGTGTTTCTACAACGTACTCCGTGTTACTACTCCGTGTTTCTACTCCGTGTTACTAAAACGTACTCCGTGTTTCTACTCCGTGTTTCTACTCCGTGTTACTACAACGTACTCCGTGTTTCTACTCCGTGTTTCTACTCCGTGTTACTACAACGTACTCCGTGTTTCTACTCCGTGTTTCTACAACGTACTCCGTGTCTCTACTCCGTGTTTCTACTCCGTGTTTCTACTCCGTGTTTCTACTCCGTGTTACTACAACGTACTCCGTGTTTCTACTCCGTGTTTCTACTCCGTGTTTCTACTCCGTGTTTCTACTCCGTGTTACTACAACGTACTCCGTGTTTCTACTCCGTGTTTCTACTCCGTGTTTCTACAACGTACTCCGTGTCTCTACTCCGTGTTTCTACAACGTACTCCGTGTTTCTACAACGTACTCCGTGTTACTACTCCGTGTTTCTACACGTACTCCGTGTTACTACTCCGTGTTTCTACAACGTACTCCGTGTTTCTACTCCGTGTTTCTACAACATACTCCGTGTTTCTACAACGTACTCCGTGTTTCTACAACGTACTCCGTTTTTCTACAACGTACTCCGTGTTTCTACAACGTACTCCGTCCACTATTCTCAACCCCTAATTCCTGCTAGGATTTAGGCGTCTAATCTAATAGGCGTTCTCTATTCTCAACCCCTAATTCCTGCTAGGATTTAGGCGTCTAATCTAATAGGCGTTCTATTCTCAACCCCTAATTCCTGCTAGGATTTAGGCGTCTATTCTCAACCCCTAATTCCTGCTAGGATTTAGGCGTCTAATCTAATAGGCGTTCTCTATTCTCAACCCCTAATTTCTGCTAGGATTTAGGCGTCTAATCTAATAGGCGTTCTCTATTCTCAACCCCTAATTCCTGCTAGGATTTAGGCGTCTAATCTAATAGGCGTTCTATTCTCAACCCCTAATTCCTGCTAGGATTTGGGCGTCTAATCTAATAGCCGTTCTATTCTAAACCCCTAATTCCTGCTAGGATTTAGGCGTCTAATCTAATAGGCGTTCTATTCTCAACCCCTAATTCCTGCTAGGATTTAGGCGTCTAATCTAATAGGCGTTCTCTATTCTCAACCCCTAATTCCTGCTAGGATTTAGGCGTCTAATCTAATAGGCGTTCTCTATTCTCAACCCCTAATTCCTGCTAGGATTAAGGCGTCTAATCTAATAGGCGTTCTCTATTCTCAACCCCTAATTCCTGCTAGGATTTAGGCGTCTAATCTAATAGGCGTTCTATTCTCAACCCCTAATTCCTGCTAGGATTTAGGCGTCTAATCTAATAGGCGTTCTCTATTCTCAACCCCTACTTCCTGCTAGGATTTAGGCGTCTAATCTAATAGGCATTCTATTCTCAACCCCTAATTCCTGCTAGGATTTAGGCGTCTAATCTAATAGGCGTTCTCTATTCTCAACCCCTAATTCCTGCTAGGATTTAGGCGTCTAATCTAATAGGCGTTCTCTATTCTCAACCCCTAATTCCTGCTAGGATTTAGGCGTCTAATCTAATAGGCGTTCTCTATTCTCAACCCCTAATTCCTGCTAGGATTTAGGCGTCTAATCTAATAGGCGTTCTCTATTCTCAACCCCTAATTCCTGCTAGGATTTAGGCGTCTAATCTAATAGGCGTTCTATTCTCAACCCCTAATTCCTGCTAGGATTTAGGCGTCTAATCTAATAGGCGTTCTCTATTCTCAACCCCTAATTTCTGCTAGGATTTAGGCGTCTAATCTAATAGGCGTTCTCTATTCTCAACCCCTAATTCCTGCTAGGATTTAGGCGTCTAATCTAATAGGCGTTCTATTCTCAACCCCTAATTCCTGCTAGGATTTGGGCGTCTAATCTAATAGGCGTTCTATTCTCAACCCCTAATTCCTGCTAGGATTTAGGCGTCTAATCTAATAGGCGTTCTATTCTCAACCCCTAATTCCTGCTAGGGTTTAGGCGTCTAATCTAATAAGCGTTCTCTATTCTCAACCCCTAATTCCTGCTAGGATTTAGGCGTCTAATCTAATAGGCGTTCTATTCTCAACCCCTAATTCCTGCTAGGATTAAGGCGTCTAATCTAATAGGCGTTCTCTATTCTCAACCCCTAATTCCTGCTAGGATTTAGGCGTCTCATCTAATAGGCGTTCTATTCTCAACCCCTAATTCCTGCTAGGATTTAGGCGTCTAATCTAATAGGCGTTCTCTATTCTCAACCCCTAATTCCTGCTACGATTTAGGCGTCTAATCTAATAGGCGTTCTATTCTCAACCCCTAATTCCTGCTAGGATTTAGGCGTCTAATCTAATAGGCGTTCTATTCTCAACTCCTAATTCCTGCTAGGATTTAGGCGTCTAATCAAGTAGGCGTTCTATTCTCAACCCCTAATTCCTGCTAGGATTTAGGCGTCTAATCTAATAGGCGTTCTATTCTCAACCCCTAATTCCTGCTAGGATTTAGGCGTCTAATCTAATAGGCGTTCTATTCTCAACCCCTAATTCCTGCTAGGATTAAGGCGTCTAATCTAATAGGCGTTCTCTATTCTCAACCCCTAATTCCTGCTAGGATTTAGGCGTCTAATCTAATAGGCGTTCTCTATTCTCAACCCCTAATTCCTGCTAGGATTTAGGCGTCTAATCTAATAGGCGTTCTCTATTCTCAACCCCTAATTCCTGCTAGGATTTAGGCGTCTAATCTAATAGGCGTTCTCTATTCTCAACCCCTAATTCCTGCTAGGATCTAGGCGTCTAATCTAATAGGCGTTCTCTATTCTCAACCCCTAATTCCTGCTAGGATTTAGGCGTCTAATCTAATAGGCGTTCTATTCTCAACCCCTAATTCCTGCTAGGATTTAGGCGTCTAATCTAATAGGCGTTCTCTATTCTCAACCCCTAATTCCTGCTAGGATTTAGGCGTCTAATCTAATAGGCGTTCTCTATTCTCAACCCCTAATTCCTGCTAGGATTTAGGCGTATAATCTAATAGGCGTTCTATTCTCAACCCCTAATTCCTGCTAGGATTTAGGCGTCTAATCTAATAGGCGTTCTATTCTCAACCCCTAATTCCTGCTAGGATTTAGGCGTCTAATCTAATAGGCGTTCTATTCTCAACCCCTAATTCCTGCTAGGATTTAGGCGTCTAATCTAATAGGCGTTCTCTATTCTCAACCCCTAATTCCTGCTAGGATTTAGGCGTCTAATCTAATAGGCGTTCTCTATTCTCAACCCCTAATTCCTGCTAGGATTTAGGCGTCTAATCTAATTGGCAGTCTATTCTCAACCCCTAATTCCTGCTAGGATTTGGGCGTCTAATCTAATAGGCGTTCTCTATTCTCAACCCCTAATTCCTGCTAGGATTTAGGCGTCTAATCTAATAGGCGTTCTATTCTCAACCCCTAATTCCTGCTAGGATTAAGGCGTCTAATCTAATAGGCGTTCTCTATTCTCAACCCCTAATTCCTGCTAGGATTTAGGCGTCTAATCTAATAGGCGTTCTCTATTCTCAACCCCTAATTCCTGCTAGGATTTAGGTGTCTAATCTAATAGGCGTTCTATTCTCAACCCCTAATTCCTGCTAGGATTTAGGCGTCTAATCTAATAGGCGTTCTCTATTCTCAACCCCTAATTCCTGCTAGGATTTAGGCGTCTAATCTAATAGGTGTTCTCTATTTTCAACCCCTAATTCCTGCTAGGATTTAGGCGTCTAATCTAATAGGCGTTCTATTCTCAACCCCTAATTCCTGCTAGGATTTAGGCGTCTAATCTAATAGGCGTTCTATTCTCAACCCCTAATTCCTGCTAGGATTTAGGCGTCTAATCTAATAGGCGTTCTCTATTCTCAACCCCTAATTCCTGCTAGGATTTAGGCGTCTAATCTAATAGGCGTTCTATTCTCAACCCCTAATTCCTGCTAGGATTTAGGCGTCTAATCTAATAGGCGTTCTATTCTCAACCCCTAATTCCTGCTAGGATTTAGGCGTCTAATCTAATAGGCGTTCTCTATTCTCAACCCCTAATTCCTGCTAGGATAATAACACTCTGTATCACCCCATACTGTTGGTGGACATTATCCAGAACAACACTCTGTATCACCCCATACTGTTGGTGGACACTATCCAGAACAACACTCTGTATCACCCCCATACTGTTGGTGGACATTATCCAGAACAACACTCTGTATCACCCCCATACTGTTGGTGGACACTATCCAGGACAACACTCTGTATCACCCCATACTGTTGGTGGACACTATCCAGAACAACACTCTGTATCACCCCCATACTGTTGGTGGACATTATCCAGAACAACACTCTGTATCACCCCCATACTGTTGGTGGACACTATCCAGAACATCACTCTGTATCACCCCATACTGTTGGTGGACATTATCCAGAACAACACTCTGTATCACCCCCATACTGTTGGTGGACATTATCCAGAACAACACTCTGTATCACCCCCATACTGTTGGTGGACACTATCCAGAACATCACTCTGTATCACCCCATACTGTTGGTGGACATTATCCAGAACAACACTCTGTATCACCCCCATACTGTTGGTGGACACTATCCAGGACAACACTCTGTATCACCCCATACTGTTGGTGGACACTATCCAGAACAACACTCTGTATCACCCCCATACTGTTGGTGGACATTATCCAGAACAACACTCTGTATCACCCCATACTGTTGGTGGACACTATCCAGAACAACACTCTGTATCACCCCCATACTGTTGGTGGACATTATCCAGAACAACACTCTGTATCACCCCCATACTGTTGGTGGACATTATCCAGAACAACACTCTGTATCACCCCATACTGTTGGTGGACATTATCCAGAACAACACTCTGTATCACCCCCATACTGTTGGTGGACATTATCCAGAACATCACTCTGTATCACCCCCATACTGTTGGTGTATTTGTCAGCTCTAGGAAACACTAAACAAAGCTTAAAACATAAAAAATGTCCGTCAGGGAATTCAGGAAGTCAGGAGAGACCCAGAGCGAGAGGAGCAAGAGTCCCAGCCTATATGTAGGACGTAGAAAAACGAGGGAGGTTTTAATATACATTTTTAAACACGAATTGAGAAGCAGGAGTAGCCTTGTGGGTTGAAGCCACTTATTTTGTGGCCGGTGCTTTTCTGGCCTGTAGTTCTACGAAGCGGCAGGGACCAAAGCAACAGCTGCTTCCCAAATGGCACGTTAAATGTAGTGCACTACATAGGAAATAAGATGCTGTTTGAGACACAGTCAACCGCTACTCGGGTGGAACTGGGAGCTATAGCGGCCTGCCTGATTGACCAAGCTTCTTCCTGTTGGTGCCGGCCACAGTTGTTCTGCCCTCATGGTTAATGCCCTCACGGCTAACCTCCTCACGGCTATCCCCCTCACGGTTAACCCCCTCACGGCTAACCTCCTCACGGCTAATCCCCTCACGGCCTTCCCCCTCACGGCTATCCCCCTCACGGCTAACCTCCTCACGGCTATCCCCCTCACGGTTAACCCCCTCACGGCTAACCTCCTCACGGTTAACCCCCTCACGGCTAACCTCCTCACGACTAATCTCCTCACGGCTATCCCCCTCACGGCTATCCCCCTCACGGTTAACCCCCTCACGGCTAACCTCCTCACGGCTAATCTCCTCACGGCTATCCCCCTCACGGCTAACCTCCTCACGGCTAACGTCCTCACGGCTATCCCCCTCACGGCTAACCCCCTCACGGCTAACCTCCTCACGGCTAACCCCCTCACGGCTAACCCCCTCACGGCTAACCCCCTCACGGCTAACCTCCTCACGGCTAACCTCCTCACGGCTAACCTCCTCACGGCTATCCCCCTCACGGCTATCCCCCTCACGACTAGCCCACTTCACGGCAAACCCCTTCACGGCTATCCCCCTCACGGCTAATCCCCTCACGGCTAACCTCCTCAAGGCTAACGCCCTCACGGCTAGTCCCCTCACGGCTAATCCCCTCACGGCTAACCTCCTCACGGCTAGTCCCTTCACGGCTAACCTCCTCACGGCTAGTCCCTTCACGGCTAATCCCCTCACGGCTAACCTCCTCACGGCTAGCCCCCTCACGGCTAACCCCCTCACGGCTAATCCCCTCACGGCTAACCCCCTCACGGCTATCCCCCTCACGGCTAACCCCCTCACGGCTAACCTCCTCACGGCTAACCTCCTCACAGCTAAACTCCCCCCCACGCATTAAATGTCCCAATGCAAAGTTACAACTCACAACTCACAAACCGATCAGAATTCTGAAGTAATGCCAGTTTCTTTTCTTTTTTGAGGGGCGTCACATCATAAAAAGGACCCGTCCAGCCAGCCTATTCCCTACAACTTAAACTCAGATTTAAATGTATAACTCATGGCTTGAGGCGCTTCAGATGGGAGAGGCCATAGCTTCACTGGGTTGAGGGAGAGTCAGTGAGGTTACCATAGTGATATAGTGAGGGAGAGTCAGTGAGGTTACCATAGTGATATAGTGAGGGAGAGTCATTGAGGTTACCATAGTGATATAGTGAGGGAGAGTCAGTGAGGTTACCATAGTGATATAGTGAGGGAGAGTCCGTGAGGTTACCATAGTGATATAGTGAGGGAGAGTCATTGAGGTTACCATAGTGATATAGTGAGGGAGAGTCAGTGAGGTTACCATAGTGAAATAGTGAGGGAGAGTCATTGAGGTTACCATAGTAATATAGTGAGGGAGAGTCAGTGAGGTTACCATAGTGATATAGTGAGGGAGAGTCCGTGAGGTTACCATAGTGATATAGTGAGGGAGAGTCAGTGAGGTTACCATAGTGATATAGTGAGGGAGAGTCAGTGAGGTTACCATAGTGATATAGTGAGGGAGGGTCCGTGAGGTTACCATAGTGATATAGTGAGGGAGAGTCAGTGAGGTTACCATAGTGATATAGTGACCAGATCGTGACTACATCTAAGTTACTAACTCTTTGACCACACTGTGTTGTTACTTTGGTGAGTAAAACCTTGAGCTTTCTACCCTTTAACCCCCTTCATGGTTAAGCCCCTCAGGGCTAACCCCCTCTTGGCTAAACCCCTCATGGCTAGCGCCCTCAGGGCTAACCTAATGGCTAACCCCCTCATGGCTAACCCCCTCATGAGTAACCCCTCTCATGAGTAACCCCCCTCATGGCTAACCCCCTCATGAGTAACCCCCCTCATGGCTAACCCCCTCGTAGCTAACCTCCTCATAGCCAACCTCCTCATGGCTAACTCCCTTAGGGCTAACCTCAGAGCAGGGTGTAGCTGAGCTGATAGTATAGCAGGGTGTAGCTGAGCTGATAGTATAGCAGGGTGTAGCTGATAGTATAGCAGGGTGTAGCTGAGCTGATAGTATAGCAGGGTGTAGCTGAGCTGATAGTATAGCAGGGTGTAGCTGATAGTATAGCAGGGTGTAGCTGAGCTGATAGTATAGCAGGGTGTAGCTGATAGTATAGCAGGGTGTAGCTGAGCTGATAGTATAGCAGGGTGTAGCTGAGCTGATAGTATAGCAGGGTGTAGCTGATAGTACAGCAGGGTGTAGCTGAGCTGATAGTATAGCAGGGTGTAGCTGATAGTACAGCAGGGTGTAGCTGAGCTGATAGTACAGCAGGGTGTAGCTGAGCTGATAGTATAGCAGGGTGTAGCTGATAGTACAGCAGGGTGTAGCTGAGCTGATAGTACAGCAGGGTGTAGCTGAGCTGATAGTACAGCAGGGTGTATCTGAGCTGATAGTATAGCAGGGTGTAGCTGATAGTACAGCAGGGTGTAGCTGATAGTATAGCAGGGTGTAGCTGATAGTATAGCAGGGTGTATCTGAGCTGATAGTATAGCAGGGTGTAGCTGAGCTGATAGTACAGCAGGGTGTAGCTGAGCTGATAGTACAGCAGGGTGTATCTGAGCTGATAGTACAGCAGGGTGTAGCTGAGCTGATAGTACAGCAGGGTGTAGCTGAGCTGATAGTATAGCAGGGTGTAGCTGATAGTACAGCAGGGTGTAGCTGAGCTGATAGTACAGCAGGGTGTAGCTGATAGTACAGCAGGGTGTAGCTGAGCTGATAGTATAGCAGGGTGTAGCTGATAGTATAGCAGGGTGTAGCTGAGCTGATAGTATAGCAGGGTGTAGCTGAGCTGATAGTACAGCAGGGTGTAGCTGAGCTGATAGTAGAGCAGGGTGTAGCTGAGCTGATAGTATAGCAGGGTGTAGCTGATAGTATAGCAGGGTGTAGCTGAGATGATAGTACAGCAGGGTGTAGCTGATAGTACAGCAGGGTGTAGCTGAGCTGATAGTACAGCAGGGTGTAGCTGATAGTATAGCAGGGTGTAGCTGAGCTGATATTATAGCAGGGTGTAGCTGAGCTGATGGTATAGCAGGGTGTAGCTGAGCTGATAGTATAGCAGGGTGTAGCTGATAGTACAGCAGGGTGTAGCTGAGCTGATAGTACAGCAGGGTGTAGCTGAGCTGATAGTATAGCAGGGTGTAGCTGAGCTGATAGTATAGCAGGGTGTAGCTGAGCTGATAGTATAGCAGGGTGTAGCTGATAGTAGAGCAGGGTGTAGCTGAGCTGATAGTACAGCAAGGTGTAGCTGAGCTGATAGTACAGCAGGGTGTAGCTGAGCTGATAGTACAGCAGGGTGTAGCTGAGCTGATAGTATAGCAGGGTGTAGCTGAGCTGATAGTATAGCAGGGTGTAGCTGAGCTGATAGTATAGCAGGGTGTAGCTGAGCTGATAGTATAGCAGGGTGTAGCTGAGCTGATAGTATAGCAGGGTGTAGCTGAGCTGATAGTACAGCAGGGTGTAGCTGATAGTACAGCAGGGTGTAGCTGAGCTGATAGTACAGCAGGGTGTAGCTGAGCTGATAGTATAGCAGGGTGTAGCTGAGCTGATAGTATAGCAGGGTGTAGCTGAGCTGATAGTATAGCAGGGTGTAGCTGAGATGATAGTACAACAGGGTGTAGCTGAGCTGATAGTATAGCAGGGTGTAGCTGATAGTATAGCAGGGTGTAGCTGAGATGATAGTACAGCAGGGTGTAGCTGATAGTACAGCAGGGTGTAGCTGAGCTGATAGTACAGCAGGGTGTAGCTGATAGTATAGCAGGGTGTAGCTGAGCTGATAGTATAGCAGGGTGTAGCTGAGCTGATAGTATAGCAGGGTGTAGCTGAGCTGATAGTATAGCAGGGTGTAGCTGAGCTGATAGTACAGCAGGGTGTAGCTGATAGTACAGCAGGGTGTATATGAGCTGATAGTATAGCAGGGTGTAGCTGATAGTACAGCAGGGTGTAGCTGATAGTATAGCAGGGTGTAGCTGATAGTATAGCAGGGTGTAGCTGAGCTGATAGTACAGCAGGGTGTAGCTGAGATGATAGTACAGCAGGGTGTAGCTGATAGTATAGCAGGGTGTAGCTGAGCTGATAGTACAGCAGGGTGTAGCTGATAGTATAGCAGGGTGTAGCTGAGCTGATAGTACAGCAGGGTGTAGCTGAGCTGATAGTATAGCAGGGTGTAGCTGAGCTGATAGTATAGCAGGGTGTAGCTGAGCTGATAGTATAGCAGGGTGTAGCTGAGCTGATAGTATAGCAGGGTGTAGCTGAGCTGATAGTATAGCAGGGTGTAGCTGAGCTGATAGTACAGCAGGGTGTAGCTGATAGTACAGCAGGGTGTATATGAGCTGATAGTATAGCAGGGTGTAGCTGATAGTACAGCAGGGTGTAGCTGATAGTATAGCAGGGTGTAGCTGATAGTATAGCAGGGTGTAGCTGAGCTGATAGTACAGCAGGGTGTAGCTGAGATGATAGTACAGCAGGGTGTAGCTGATAGTATAGCAGGGTGTAGCTGAGCTGATAGTACAGCAGGGTGTAGCTGATAGTATAGCAGGGTGTAGCTGAGCTGATAGTACAGCAGGGTGTAGCTGAGCTGATAGTATAGCAGGGTGTAGCTGAGCTGATAGTATAGCAGGGTGTAGCTGAGCTGATAGTATAGCAGGGTGTAGCTGAGCTGATAGTATAGCAGGGTGTAGCTGAGCTGATAGTATAGCAGGGTGTAGCTGAGCTGATAGTATAGCAGGGTGTAGCTGAGCTGATAGTATAGCAGGGTGTAGCTGAGCTGATAGTATAGCAGGGTGTAGCTGAGCTGATAGTATAGCAGGGTGTAGCTGAGCTGATAGTACAGCAGGGTGTAGCTGAGCTGATAGTATAGCAGGGTGTAGCTGAGCTGATAGTATAGCAGGGTGTAGCTGATAGTATAGCAGGGTGTAGCTGAGCTGATAGTACAGCAGGGTGTAGCTGATAGTACAGCAGGGTGTAGCTGAGCTGATAGTACAGCAGGGTGTAGCTGAGCTGATAGTACAGCAGGGTGTAGCTGATAGTACAGCAGGGTGTAGCTGAGCTGATAGTATAGCAGGGTGTAGCTGAGCTGATAGTATAGCAGGGTGTAGCTGAGCTGATAGTATAGCAGGGTGTAGCTGAGCTGATAGTATAGCAGGGTGTAGCTGATAGTAGAGCAGGGTGTAGCTGAGCTGATAGTATAGCAGGGTGTAGCTGAGCTGATAGTATAGCAGGGTGTAGCTGAGCTGATAGTATAGCAGGGTGTAGCTGAGCTGATAGTACAGCAGGGTGTAGCTGAGCTGATAGTATAGCAGGGTGTAGCTGAGCTGATAGTATAGCAGGGTGTAGCTGATAGTAGAGCAGGGTGTAGCTGAGCTGATAGTACAGCAGGGTGTAGCTGATAGTATAGCAGGGTGTAGCTGAGCTGATAGTATAGCAGGGTGTAGCTGAGCTGATAGTACAGCAGGGTGTAGCTGAGCTGATAGTATAGCAGGGTGTAGCTGAGCTGATAGTATAGCAGGGTGTAGCTGAGCTGATAGTATAGCAGGGTGTAGCTGATAGTACAGCAGGGTGTAGCTGAGCTGATAGTACAGCAGGGTGTAGCTGAGCTGATAGTATAGCAGGGTGTAGCTGATAGTATAGCAGGGTGTAGCTGATAGTACAGCAGGGTGTAGCTGAGCTGATAGTATAGCAGGGTGTAGCTGAGCTGATAGTACAGCAGGGTGTAGCTGAGCTGATAGTAGAGCAGGGTGTAGCTGAGCTGATAGTATAGCAGGGTGTAGCTGATAGTACAGCAGGGTGTAGCTGATAGTACAGCAGGGTGTAGCTGATAGTATAGCAGGGTGTAGCTGAGCTGATAGTATAGCAGGGTGTAGCTGATAGTAGAGCAGGGTGTAGCTGATAGTACAGCAGGGTGTAGCTGATAGTATAGCAGGGTGTAGCTGAGCTGATAGTATAGCAGGGTGTAGCTGAGCTGATAGTATAGCAGGGTGTAGCTGAGCTGATAGTATAGCAGGGTGTAGCTGATAGTACAGCAGGGTGTAGCTGATAGTATAGCAGGGTGTAGCTGATAGTATAGCAGGGTGTAGCTGATAGTACAGCAGGGTGTAGCTGAGGAGAGGACACCTGCTCAGAGCCATGGATTTTTATTTACTCTATTTCCTGCAGCACAAACACACACCAGCAAACTGTTTACAATGCAGATAGAGAACATATGTTGGAGGGGACCAGTGGTTCAAATACTCTCTCTCTACCTCCCTGTGGTTCCTCTCTCTATACATCCCTGTGTTCCTCTCTCTCCTCTCTCTATACCTCCCTGTGTTCCTCTCTCTCCTCTCTCTATACCTCCCTGTGTTCCTCTCTCTCCTCTCTCTATACCTCCCTGTGTTCCTCTCTCTATACCTCCCTGTGTTCCTCTCTCTCCTCTCTCTATACCTCCCTGTGTTCCTCTCTCTCTCCTCTCTCTATACCTCCCTGTGTTACTCTCTCTCCTCTCTCTATACCTCCCTGTGTTCCTCTCTCTATACCTCCCTGTGTTCCTCTCTCTCCTCTCTCTATACCTCCCTGTGTTCCTCTCTCTCCTCTCTCTATACCTCCCTGTGTTCCTCTCTCTACTCTCTCTATACCTCCCTGTGTTCCTCTCTCTCCTCTCTCTATACCTCCCTGTGGTTCCTCTCTCTCCTCTCTCTATACCTCCCTGTGGTCCTCTCTCTCCTCTCTCTCTCCTCTCTCTATACCTCCCTGTGTTCCACTCTCTCCTCTCTCTATTCCTCCCTGTGTTCCTCTCTCTCCTCTCTCTATACCTCCCTGTTCTCCTCTCTCTCTCCTCTCTCTATACCTCCCTGTGTTCCTCTCTCTCCTCTCTCTATACCTCCCCGTGGTTCCTCTCTCTTCTCTCTCTATACCTCCCTGTGTTCCTCTCTCTCCTCTCTCTATACCTCCCTGTGGTTCCTTTCTCTCCTCTCTCTATACCTCCCTGTGTTCCTCTCTCTCCTCTCTCTATACCTCCCTGTGTTCCTCTCTCTATACCTCTCTGTGGGTCCTCTCTATACCTCCCTGTGGTTCTTCTCTCTCCTCTCTCTATACCTCCCTGTGTGCCTCTCTCTCTCCTCTCTCTATTCCTCCCTTTGTTCCTCTCTCTTCTCTCTCTATACCTCCCTGTGTTCCTCTCTCTATACCTCCCTGTGGTTCCTCTCTCTCCTCTCTCTATACCTCCCTGTGGTTCCTCTCTCTCCTCTCTCTATACCTCCCTGTGGTCCTCTCTCTACTCTCTCTATTCCTCCCTGTGTTCCTCTCTCTCCTCTCTCTATACCTCCCTGTTCTCCTCTCTCTCTCCTCTCTCTCTCCTCTCTCTATACCTCCCTGTGTTCCTCTCTTTCCTCTCTCTATACCTCCCCGTGGTTCCTCTCTCTCCTCTCTCTATACCTCCCTGTGTTCCTCTCTCTCCTCTCTCTATACCTCCCTGTGGTTCCTCTCTCTACTCTCTCTATACCTCCCTGTGGCTCCTCTCTCTCCTCTCTCTATACCTCCCTGTGGTCCTCTCTCTCCTCTCTCTATACCTGCCTGTGGTTCCTCTCTCTCCTCTCTCTATACCTCCCTGTGTTCCTCTCTCTCCTCTCTCTATTCCTCCCTGTGTTCCTCTCTCTCCTCTCTCTATTCCTTCCCGTGTTCCTCTCTCTCCTCTCTCTATTCCTCCCTGTGTTCCTCTCTCTCCTTTCTCCTCTCCCCCTCTCTCTACCTATTTCTCTCTGCTCTTTCTCTGTACTATCACTCCTCTCCCCCTCTTCAACCCCCTCTCTCTTAACTTCCCTCCAAACAACTCTCAATCCCCTCTTCCTTCTTTATCATCTTTTGGCTTTGATTGATACCTTCTCCCAGGGGGTTTGTAGTACGTTGCACACGTTGGTGTGTGTGTGTGTGTGTGTGTGTGTGTAAATGTTCCCTCCTATTTTTAAGCACAAGTCCAACACAATATGATGCTCAGAAATTCTTCTTAAAGCCTCCAGCTATAACGGCGAAGGGAGTAGGAATGACAGTCTTTTGGTGTGAAGCCTCCAGATATAACGACAGAGGGAGTAGGAATGACAGTCTTTTGGTATGAAGCCTCCAGATATAACGTTGGAGGGAGTAGGAATGACAGTCTTTTGGTATGAAGCCTCCAGATATAACGTTGGAGGGAGTAGGAATGACAGTCTTTTGGTATGAAGCCTCCAGATATAACGACAGAGGGAGTAGGAATGACAGTCTTTTGGTATGAAGCCTCCAGATATAACGACAGAGGGAGTAGGAATGACAGTCTTTTGGTGTGAAGCCTCCAGATATAACGACAGATGGAGTAGGAATGACAGCCTTTTGGTATGAAGCCTCCAGATATAAGGCCAAAGGGAGTAGGAATGACAGTCTTTTGGTATGAAGCCTCCAGATATAACAGTGGAGGGAGTAGGAAGGACAGTCTTTTGGTGTGAAGCCTCCAGATATAACGACAGAGGGAGTAGGAATGACAGTCTTTTGGTGTGAAGCCTCCAGATATAACGTTAGAGGGAGTAGGAATGACAGTCTTTTGGTATGAAGCCTCCAGATATAACGTTGGAGGGAGTAGGAATGACAGTCTTTTGGTATGAAGCCTCCAGATATAACGTTGGAGGGAGTAGGAATGACAGTCTTTTGGTATGAAGCCTCCAGATATAACGACAGAGGGAGTAGGAATGACAGTCTTTTGGTATGAAGCCTCCAGATATAACGACAGAGGGAGTAGGAATGACAGTCTTTTGGTGTGAAGCCTCCAGATATAACGACAGATGGAGTAGGAATGACAGCCTTTTGGTATGAAGCCTCCAGATATAAGGCCAAAGGGAGTAGGAATGACAGTCTTTTGGTATGAAGCCTCCAGATATAACAGTGGAGGGAGTAGGAAGGACAGTCTTTTGGTGTGAAGCCTCCAGATATAACGACAGAGGGAGTAGGAATGACAGTCTTTTGGTGTGAAGCCTCCAGATATAACGTTAGAGGGAGTAGGAATGACAGTCTTTTGGTATGAAGCCTCCAGATATAACGACAGAGGGAGTAGGAATGACAGTCTTTTGGTGTGAAGCCTCCAGATATAACGACAGAGGGAGTAGGAATGACAGTCTTTTGGTATGAAGCCTCCAGATATAACGGCGACGGGGGAGTAGGAATGACAGTCTTTTGGTATGAAGCCTCCAGATATAACAGTGGAGGGAGTAGGAATGACAGTCTTTTGGTATGAAGCCTCCAGATATAACAGTGGAGGGAGTAGGAAGGACAGTCTTTTGGTGTGAAGCCTCCAGATATAACGACAGAGGGAGTAGGAATGACAGTCTTTTGGTGTGAAGCCTCCAGATATAACGTTAGAGGGAGTAGGAATGACAGTCTTTTGGTATGAAGCCTCCAGATATAACGTTGGAGGGAGTAGGAATGACAGTCTTTTGGTATGAAGCCTCCAGATATAACGTTGGAGGGAGTAGGAATGACAGTCTTTTGGTATGAAGCCTCCAGATATAACGACAGAGGGAGTAGGAATGACAGTCTTTTGGTATGAAGCCTCCAGATATAACGACAGAGGGAGTAGGAATGACAGTCTTTTGGTGTGAAGCCTCCAGATATAACGACAGATGGAGTAGGAATGACAGCCTTTTGGTATGAAGCCTCCAGATATAAGGCCAAAGGGAGTAGGAATGACAGTCTTTTGGTATGAAGCCTCCAGATATAACAGTGGAGGGAGTAGGAAGGACAGTCTTTTGGTGTGAAGCCTCCAGATATAACGACAGAGGGAGTAGGAATGACAGTCTTTTGGTGTGAAGCCTCCAGATATAACGTTAGAGGGAGTAGGAATGACAGTCTTTTGGTATGAAGCCTCCAGATATAACGACAGAGGGAGTAGGAATGACAGTCTTTTGGTGTGAAGCCTCCAGATATAACGACAGAGGGAGTAGGAATGACAGTCTTTTGGTATGAAGCCTCCAGATATAACGGCGACGGGGGAGTAGGAATGACAGTCTTTTGGTATGAAGCCTCCAGATATAACAGTGGAGGGAGTAGGAATGACAGTCTTTTGGTGTGAAGCCTCCAGATATAACGACAGAGGGAGTAGGAATGACAGTCTTTTGGTATGAAGCCTCCAGATATAACGACAGAGGGAGTAGGAATGACAGTCTTTTGGTGTGAAGCCTCCAGATATAACGACAGAGGGAGTAGGAATGACAGTCTTTTGGTGTGAAGCCTCCAGATTTAACAGTGGAGGGAGTAGGAATGACAGTCTTTTGGTGTGAAGCCTCCAGATATAACGACAGAGGGAGTAGGAATGACAGTCTTTTGGTGTGAAGCCTCCAGATATAACAGTGGAGGGAGTAGGAATGACAGTCTTTTGGTATGAAGCCTCCAGATATAACGACAGAGGGAGTAGGAATGACAGTCTTTTGGTGTGAAGCCTCCAGATATAACGACAGAGGGAGTAGGAATGACAGTCTTTTGGTATGAAGCCTCCAGATATAACGACAGAGGGAGTAGGAATGACAGTCTTTTGGTATGAAGCCTCCAGATATAACGACAGAGGGAGTAGGAATGACAGTCTTTTGGTGTGAAGCCTCCAGATATAACGACAGAGGGAGTAGGAATGACAGTCTTTTGGTATGAAGCCTCCAGATATAACGACAGAGGGAGTAGGAATGACAGTCTTTTGGTATGGTTAGGTTGTACATTTGAGATTCTCCTGCCAAGACATCTGTCTAGTGACACACCCTGTCATTATAAACACAAAGAAACAGTGTCTTTTAATTATTTTCATCCTTATTTCATGCATGTGCACAAAAAGTCAGGCCTGTTAAGACCATTCTGATGTAAATCAGGCCTGTTAAGACCAGTATGATGTAAATCAGGCCTGTTAAGACCAGTATGATGTAAATCAGGCCTGTTAAGACCATTATGATGTAAATCAGGCCTGTTAAGACCATTCTGATGTAAATCAGGCCTGTTAAGACCATTATGATGTAAATCAGGCCTGTTAAGACCATTCTGATGTAAATCAGGCCTGTTAAGACCATTCTGGTGTAAATCAGGCCTGTTAAGTCCAGTATGATGTAAATTAGGCCTGTTAAGACCAGTCTGATGTAAATCAGGCCTGTTAAGACCATTATGATGTAAATCAGGCCTGTTAAGACCATTATGATGTAAATCAGGCCTGTTAAGACCATTCTGATGTAAATCAGGCCTGTTAAGACCATTCTGATGTAAATCAGGCCTGTTAAGACCATTATGATGTAAATCAGGCCGGTTAAGACCATTCTGGTGTAAATCAGGCCTGTTAAGTCCAGTATGATGTAAATTAGGCCTGTTAAGACCAGTCTGATGTAAATCAGGCCTGTTAAGACCATTATGATGTAAATCAGGCCTGTTAAGACCATTCTGATGTAAATCAGGCCTGTTAAGAACATTCTGATGTAAATCAGGCCTGTTAAGACCATTATGATGTAAATCAGGCCTGTTAAGACCATTCTGATGTAAATCAGGCCTGTTAAGACCATTCTGATGTAAATCAGGCCTGTTAAGACCAGTATGATGTAAATTAGGCCTGTTAAGACCATTCTGATGTAAATCAGGCCTATTAAGACCATTCTGATGTAAATCAGGCCTGTTAAGACCATTATGATGTAAATCAGGCCTGTTAAGACCATTATGATGTAAATCAGGCCTGTTAAGACCATTATGATGTAAATCAGGCCTGTTAAGACCATTCTGATGTAAATCAGGCCTGTTAAGACCATTATGATGTAAATCAGGCCTGTTAAGACCATTCTGATGTAAATCAGGCCTGTTAAGACCATTATGATGTAAATCAGGCCTGTTAAGACCATTCTGATGTAAATCAGGCCTGTTAAGACCATTCTGATGTA
Source organism: Salvelinus fontinalis (assembly GCF_029448725.1). Classification (NCBI taxonomy): domain Eukaryota; kingdom Metazoa; phylum Chordata; class Actinopteri; order Salmoniformes; family Salmonidae; genus Salvelinus; species Salvelinus fontinalis. Next base: position 288,186 of record NW_026600259.1, read on the forward strand.
AATCAGGCCTGTTAAGACCATTATGATGTAAATCAGGCCTGTTAAGACCATAATGATGTAAATCAGGCCTGTTAAGACCATTCTGATGTAAATCAGGCCTGTTAAGACCATTATGATGTAAATCAGGCCTGTTAAGACCATTCTGATGTAAATCAGGCCTGTTAAGACCAGTCTGATGTAAATCAGGCCTGTTAAGACCATTATGATGTAAATCAGGCCTGTTAAGACCATTCTGATGTAAATCAGGCCTGTTAAGACCAGTCTGATGTAAATCAGGCCTGTTAAGACCATTCTGGTGTAAATCAGGCCTGTTAAGTCCAGTATGATGTAAATCAGGCCTGTTAAGACCAGTATGATGTAAATCAGGCCTGTTAAGACCATTATGATGTAAATCAGGCCTGTTAAGACCAGTATGATGTAAATCAGGCCTGTTAAGACCAGTATGATGTAAATCAGGCCTGTTAAGACCATTATGATGTAAATCAGGCCTGTTAAGACCAGTATGATGTAAATCAGGCCTGTTAAGACCATTATGATGTAAATCAGGCCTGTTAAGACCAGTATGATGTAAATCAGGCCTGTTAAGACCAGTATGATGTAAATCAGGCCTGTTAAGACCAGTATGATGTAAATCAGGCCTGTTAAGACCAGTATGATGTAAATCAGGCCTGTTAAGACCAGTATGATGTAAATCAGGCCTGTTAAGACCAGTATGATGTAAATCAGGCCTGTTAAGACCAGTATGATGTAAATCAGGCCTGTTAAGACCAGTATGATGTAAATCAGGCCTGTTAAGACCATTATGATGTAAATCAGGCCTGTTAAGACCATTATGATGTAAATCAGGCCTGTTAAGACCAGTATGATGTAAATCAGGCCTGTTAAGACCAGTATGATGTAAATCAGGCCTGTTAAGACCATTCTGATGTAAATCAGGCCTGTTAAGACCAGTATGATGTAAATCAGGCCTGTTAAGACCATTATGATGTAAATCAGGCCTGTTAAGACCAGTCTGATGTAAATCAGGCCTGTTAAGACCAGTATGATGTAAATCAGGCCTGTTAAGACCATTATGATGTAAATCAGGCCTGTTAAGACCAGTCTGATGTAAATCAGGCCTGTTAAGACCATTATGATGTAAATCAGGCCTGTTAAGACCAGTCTGATGTAAATCAGGCCTGTTAAGACCAGTCTGATGTAAATCAGGCCTGTTAAGACCATTATGATGTAAATCAGGCCTGTTAAGACCAGTCTGATGTAAATCAGGCCTGTTAAGACCAGTCTGACCTCTATTTGTGGGTTTTGTGAAAGCTATGTTGGCGGTGAAAACATGGCGTTGTGTGTTTGGCTATTGTGGTGATGCAAATACAAATACATATTGTGTTTTCGCTGTAAAACATTTAAAAAATCGGAAATGATGGATGGATTCACAAGATGTTTATCTTTTATTTGCTGTATTGGACTTGTGATTTCATGAAATTATATTATATGATATCCCTGTGGCGCTAGGCTAGGCGATGCTAGTCAGCTTTTTTGATGAGGAGGATCCCGGATCCGGGAGGGAGAAGCGGTAGAGGTTAACAACTACCTGTTAATTAACAACTGACTGGCCAGATCTATTGTGTTATATCGGCCTAAATGTGCCTAATTTGATAATTTACACACTGTTTCCTCCTCTTTCTCTCCTGATCATTTACACACCGTTTCCTCTTCTTTCTCCTGATCATTTACACACCATTTCCTCCTCTTTCTCCTGATCATTTACACACCGTTTCCTCCTCTTTCTCTCCTGATCATTTACACACCATTTCCTCCTCTTTCTCTCCTGATCATTTACACACCGTTTCCTCCTCTTTCTCTCCTGATCATTTACACACCGTTTCCTCCTCTTTCTCTCCTGATCATTTACCCACCGTTTCCTCCTGTCTTTCCTCCAGTCTATTATTTTCATAAGGGACCGCAACGCTCTTGGACAGGAAATCTCTGGCTATATCGACTACTCCCACAGACTGAAGACAGAGGAGTTTGAACCATACTTCAATGGTAAGAAGAGGCTGCTGCCAAGAGCTACAGATTTAAGGTGAGCCCGTGTCTTATTGTAATACCGTAACATGCCCGTGTCTTATTGTAATACCGTAACATGCCCGTGTCTTATTGTAATACCGTAACATGCCCGTGTCTTATTGTAATACCGTAACATGCCCGTGTCTTATTGTAATACCGTAACATGCCCGTGTCTTATTGTAATACCGTAACATGCCCGTGTCTTATTGTAATACCGTAACATGCCCGTGTCTTATTGTAATACCGTAACATGCCCGTGTCTTATTGTAATACCGTAACATGCCCGTGTCTTATTGTAATACCGTAACATGCCCGTGTCTTATTGTGATACAGTAACATGCCAGTGTCTTATTGTGATACAGTTACATGGCCATGTTGGTTAGAGGGGGCTGGAGCTAGCAGTGTAAGGCTTTGAAGGGGAAGGAAATGTCTTTGTCTGGTATTGAAGATCCACAAGGTTGATGTGAGAGGCAGTGGATGGGTTGGGACACGGTTTTTAGCTAAAGAAAGACTCTGTGGTCAAAGTCCAGTGTCAGTGGTTGTGGCTTGGACACTGTGTCAGGGCACCAACTCTCCCCTTCACACAGAATAACCTTTCCCTTGTCGTGGTACTCCAATGTTTTCCAATATCCTAATTGAATTGAACACATCAGGGATGTCTGGTAGAACCAATGTCTGTCCTTGAGGAAAGCAGTAGTTGGTGAACATCAGGGATGTCTGGAGGAAAGCAGTAGTTGGTGAACATCAGGGATGTCTGGAGGAAAGCAGTAGTTGGTGAACATCAGGGATGTCTGGAGGAAAGCAGTAGTTGGTGAACATCAGGGATGTCTGGAGGAAAGCAGTAGTTGGTGAACATCAGGGATGTCCTGGAGGAAAGCAGTAGTTGGTGAACATCAGGGATGTCTGGAGGAAAGCAGTAGTTGGTGAACATCAGGGATGTCTGGAGGAAAGCAGTAGTTGGTGAACATCAGGGATGTCTGGAGGAAAGCAGTAGTTGGTGAACATCAGGGATGTCTGGAGGAAAGCAGTAGTTGGTGAACATCAGGGATGTCTGGAGGAAAGCAGTAGTTGGTGAACATCAGGGATGTCTGGAGGAAAGCAGTAGTTGGTGAACATCAGGGATGTCTGGAGGAAAGCAGTAGTTGGTGAACATCAGGGATGTCTGGAGGAAAGCAGTAGTTGGTGAACCACTATGGTTCTATCTGTTTTTATTGGTCATTATTTAGGATCACTGTGTACGTAGGGCACACGCACGCACACACACGCCGACACATGCACACGTACACACACACACGCACGCACGCACGCACACACACACACGCATGCACACACGCACGTGCACACACGCACACACACACACACACACACACACGCACACACACACACGCACGTGCACACACATGCACACACACACACACACACACACACACACCTGGCAGCAGGGAACTATTGGAAGCAGAATCCTCGCTACATTCCACATGGCCTGTCTCCTCACACGCTCACATTCTCCACCTCTCCGAGATACGCTAGAAACGGCAGGAGGACAAACACACCTGGAGAGGAAAGAGGGCGTGGGTTTACCCATGAGCTCAAAGGTACACCTGTCAGACATGACAACAATACAGAACATTTATCAATAGGTCAACCAATGAACTTTCAACTTTGGCCAGGATTCAAACCACCGCAGATTATGGCACTGAGTTTGACTTGTAGAATGTTTACACTATGACGGGTGGAACTGCAGTAACAGCAACCAAATCACTACGCTTAGCTTACTTTAAAAAATAGGTTTTATTTTACCTTCGTCCATACCTTAAGGCATACACGTTTTAAACATCACTTTTTAATGTGGGATATTATGGGATATCAATTTAGCCCTAGTCAGTTCCTTATGGGATATCAATCAACCCTCCACACTCTCTCAACCCTCCACACTTTCCCAACCCTCCACAACCCTCCTATCCCTCCACACTTTCCCAACCCTCCTAACCCTCCACACTTTCCCAACCCTCCACAACCCTCCACGATCTTTCAACCCTCCTACCCCTCCACACTTTCCCAACCCTCCACAACCCTCCTAAACTTCCACACTCACCCAACCCTCCACACTCTCCCAACCCTCCACAAACCTCCTACCCCTCCACACTCTCCCAACCCTCCACAAACCTCCTACCCACACACACTCTCCCAACCCTCCACAAACCTCCTACCCCTCCACACTCTCCACAACCCTCCACACTCTCCCAACCCTCCACAACCCTCCACACTCTCCCAACCCTCCACAACCCTCCACACTCCCTCCTAACCCTCCACAACCCTCCACACTCCCTCCTAACCCTCCACATCCTCCTAACCGTACACACTCGTTCAACCCTCCTAACCGACCACATTGCACCGTATCACAGCCCAGGAACACAGAGCCTAAGACAGGTCATGGACTGGAGTGCCTTTCTTTGGTAAGACTATCCGCCAATTTGAGAATTCCACTGACTGTGGTAGACAGAGAGGGGATTAGCATAGTGTCGGGATACTGTTGATATTAGGGATTAATCTATTTATGGATATAATCTACTCTGACCATCTAGATATAATCTACTCTGATGTAATCTACTCTGACCATCTAGATATAATCTACTCTGATGTAATCTACTCTGATGTAATCTACTCTGATGTAATCTACTCTGACCATCTAGATGTAATCTACTCTGACCATCTAGATGTAATCTACTCTGACCATCTAGATGTAATCTACTCTGACCATCTAGATGTAATCTACTCTGACCATCTACTCTGACCATCTAGATGTAATCTACTCTGACCATCTACTCTGACCATCTAGATGTAATCTACTCTGACCATCTAGATGTACTCTACTCTGACCATCTTGATGTAATCTACTCTGACTGTCTAGATGTAATCTACTCTGACCATCTAGATGTACTCTACTCTGACCGTCTACTCTGACCATCTAGATGTAATCTACTCTGACCATCTAGATGTACTCTACTCTGACCATCTAGATGTAATCTACTCTGACCATCTAGATGTAATCTACTCTGACCATCTAGATGTAATCTACTCTGACCGTCTAGATGTAATCTACTCTGACCATCTAGATGTAATCTACTCTGACCGTCTAGATGTAATCTACTCTGACCATCTAGATGTAATCTACTCTGACCATCTTGATGTAATCTACTCTGACCATCTAGATGTAATCTACTCTGACTGTCTAGATGTAATCTACTCTGACCATCTAGATGTAATCTACTCTGACCATCTAGATGTAATCTACTCTGACCATCTAGATGTAATCTACTCTGACCATCTAGATGTAATCTACTCTGACCATCTAGATGTAATCTACTCTGACCATCTAGATGTAATCTACTCTGACCATCTAGATGTAATCTACTCTGACCATCTAGATGTAATCTACTCTGACCATCTAGATGTAATCTACTCTGATGTAATCTACTCTGACCGTCTAGATGTAATCTACTCTGACCATCTACTCTGACCATCTAGATGTAATCTACTCTGACCATCTAGATGTAATCTACTCTGACCATCTAGATGTAATCTACTCTGACCATCTAGATGTAATCTACTCTGACCATCTAGATGTAATCTACTCTGACCATCTAGATGTAATCTACTCTGACCATCTAGATGTAATCTACTCTGACCATCTAGATGTAATCTACTCTGACCATCTAGATGTAATCTACTCTGACTGTCTAGATGTAATCTACTCTGACCATCTAGATGTAATCTACTCTGACCATCTAGATGTAATCTACTCTGACCATCTACTCTGACCATCTAGATGTAATCTACTCTGACCATCTACTCTGACCGTCTAGATGTAATCTACTCTGACCATCTAGATGTAATCTACTCTGACCATCTAGATGTAATCTACTCTGACCATCTAGATGTAATCTACTCTGACCATCTAGATGTAATCTACTCTGACCATCTAGATGTAATCTACTCTGACCATCTAGATGTAATCTACTCTGACCATCTAGATGTAATCTACTCTGACCATCTAGATGTAATCTACTCTGACCATCTAGATGTAATCTACTCTGACCATCTACTCTGACCATCTAGATGTAATCTACTCTGACCATCTAGATATAATCTACTCTGACCATCTAGATGTAATCTACTCTGACCATCTACTCTGACCATCTAGATGTAATCTACTCTGACCATCTAGATGTAATCTACTCTGACCATCTAGATGTAATCTACTCTGACCATCTAGATGTAATCTACTCTGACCATCTAGATGTAATCTACTCTGACTGTCTAGATGTAATCTACTCTGACCATCTACTCTGACCATCTAGATGTAATCTACTCTGACCATCTAGATGTAATCTACTCTGACTGTCTAGATGTAATCTACTCTGACCATCTAGATGTAATCTACTCTGACCATCTACTCTGACCATCTAGATGTAATCTACTCTGACCATCTAGATGTAATCTACTCTGACCATCTAGATGTAATCTACTCTGACCATCTAGATGTAATCTACTCTGACCGTCTAGATGTAATCTACTCTGACCATCTAGATGTAATCTACTCTGACCGTCTAGATGTAATCTACTCTGACCATCTAGATGTAATCTACTCTGACCATCTACTCTGACCATCTAGATGTAATCTACTCTGACCATCTAGATGTAATCTACTCTGACCGTCTAGATGTAATCTACTCTGACCATCTAGATGTAATCTACTCTGACCATCTAGATGTAATCTACTCTGACCATCTAGATGTAATCTACTCTGACTGTCTAGATGTAATCTACTCTGACCATCTAGATGTAATCTACTCTGACCATCTAGATGTAATCTACTCTGACCATCTACTCTGACCATCTAGATGTAATCTACTCTGACCATCTAGATGTAATCTACTCTGACTGTCTAGATGTAATCTACTCTGACCATCTACTCTGACCATCTAGATGTAATCTACTCTGACCATCTACTCTGACCGTCTAGATGTAATCTACTCTGACCATCTAGATGTAATCTACTCTGACCATCTAGATGTAATCTACTCTGACCATCTACTCTGACCATCTAGATGTAATCTACTCTGACCATCTAGATATAATCTACTCTGACCATCTAGATGTAATCTACTCTGACCATCTACTCTGACCATCTAGATGTAATCTACTCTGACCATCTAGATATAATCTACTCTGACCATCTAGATGTAATCTACTCTGACCATCTACTCTGACCATCTAGATGTAATCTACTCTGACCATCTAAATGTAATCTACTCTGACCATCTACTCTGACCATCTAGATGTAATCTACTCTGACCATCTACTCTGACCATCTAGATGTAATCTACTCTGACCATCTAGATGTAATCTACTCTGACCATCTAGATGTAATCTACTCTGACCATCTACTCTGACCATCTAGATGTAATCTACTCTGACCATCTAGATGTAATCTACTCTGACCATCTAGATGTAATCTACTCTGACCATCTAGATGTAATCTACTCTGACCATCTACTCTGACCATCTAGATGTAATCTACTCTGACCATCTAGATATAATCTACTCTGACCATCTAGATGTAATCTACTCTGACCATCTACTCTGACCATCTAGATGTAATCTACTCTGACCATCTAGATGTAATCTACTCTGACCATCTAGATGTAATCTACTCTGACCATCTAGATGTAATCTACTCTGACCATCTAGATGTAATCTACTCTGACTGTCTAGATGTAATCTACTCTGACCATCTATTCTGACCATCTAGATGTAATCTACTCTGACCATCTAGATGTAATCTACTCTGACTGTCTAGATGTAATCTACTCTGACCATCTAGATGTAATCTACTCTGACCATCTACTCTGACCATCTAGATGTAATCTACTCTGACCATCTAGATGTAATCTACTCTGACCATCTAGATGTAATCTACTCTGACCATCTAGATGTAATCTACTCTGACCGTCTAGATGTAATCTACTCTGACCATCTAGATGTAATCTACTCTGACCGTCTAGATGTAATCTACTCTGACCATCTAGATGTAATCTACTCTGACCATCTACTCTGACCATCTAGATGTAATCTACTCTGACCATCTAGATGTAATCTACTCTGACCGTCTAGATGTAATCTACTCTGACCATCTAGATGTAATCTACTCTGACCATCTAGATGTAATCTACTCTGACCATCTAGATGTAATCTACTCTGACTGTCTAGATGTAATCTACTCTGACCATCTAGATGTAATCTACTCTGACCATCTAGATGTAATCTACTCTGACCATCTACTCTGACCATCTAGATGTAATCTACTCTGACCATCTAGATGTAATCTACTCTGACTGTCTAGATGTAATCTACTCTGACCATCTACTCTGACCATCTAGATGTAATCTACTCTGACCATCTACTCTGACCGTCTAGATGTAATCTACTCTGACCATCTAGATGTAATCTACTCTGACCATCTAGATGTAATCTACTCTGACCATCTACTCTGACCATCTAGATGTAATCTACTCTGACCATCTAGATATAATCTACTCTGACCATCTAGATGTAATCTACTCTGACCATCTACTCTGACCATCTAGATGTAATCTACTCTGACCATCTAGATATAATCTACTCTGACCATCTAGATGTAATCTACTCTGACCATCTACTCTGACCATCTAGATGTAATCTACTCTGACCATCTAGATGTAATCTACTCTGACCATCTACTCTGACCATCTAGATGTAATCTACTCTGACCATCTACTCTGACCATCTAGATGTAATCTACTCTGACCATCTAGATGTACTCTACTCTGACCATCTAGATGTACTCTACTCTGACCATCTACTCTGACCATCTACTCTGACCATCTAGATGTAATCTACTCTGACCATCTAGATGTAATCTACTCTGACCATCTACTCTGACCATCTAGATGTAATCTACTCTGACCATCTAGATGTAATCTACTCTGACCATCTAGATGTAATCTACTCTGACCATCTAGATGTAATCTACTCTGACCGTCTAGATGTAATCTACTCTGACCATCTAGATGTAATCTACTCTGACCATCTAGATGTAATCTACTCTGACCATCTAGATGTAATCTACTCTGACCGTCTAGATGTAATCTACTCTGACTGTCTAGATGTAATCTACTCTGACTGTCTAGATGTAATCTACTCTGACTGTCTAGATGTAATCTACTCTGACCATCTAGATGTAATCTACTCTGACCGTCTAGATGTAATCTACTCTGACCATCTAGATGTAATCTACTCTGACCATCTAGATGTAATCTACTCTGACCATCTAGATGTAATCTACTCTGACCATCTACTCTGACCATCTAGATGTAATCTACTCTGACCATCTACTCTGACCATCTAGATGTAATCTACTCTGACCGTCTAGATGTAATCTACTCTGACTGTCTAGATGTAATCTACTCTGACCATCTAGATGTAATCTACTCTGACTGTCTAGATGTAATCTACTCTGACTGTCTAGATGTAATCTACTCTGACTGTCTAGATGTAATCTACTCTGACCATCTAGATGTAATCTACTCTGACTGTCTAGATGTAATCTACTCTGACCATCTAGATGTAATCTACTCTGACCATCTAGATGTAATCTACTCTGATGTAATCTACTCTGACCGTCTAGATGTAATCTACTCTGACTGTCTAGATGTAATCTACTCTGACTGTCTAGATGTAATCTACTCTGACCATCTAGATGTAATCTACTCTGACTGTCTACTCTGACCATCTAGATGTAATCTACTCTGATGTAATCTACTCTGACCGTCTAGATGTAATCTACTCTGACCATCTAGATGTAATCTACTCTGATGTAATCTACTCTGACCGTCTAGATGTAATCTACTCTGACTGTCTAGATGTAATCTACTCTGACTGTCTAGATGTAATCTACTCTGACTGTCTAGATGTAATCTACTCTGACCGTCTAGATGTAATCTACTCTGACTGTCTAGATGTAATCTACTCTGACTGTCTAGATGTAATCTACTCTGACCATCTAGATGTAATCTACTCTGACTGTCTAGATATAATCTACTCTGACCATCTAGATATAATCTACTCTGATTTAATCTACTCTGACCATCTAGATATAATCTACTCTGATGTAATCTACTCTGATGTAATCTACTCTGACCATCTAGATGTAATCTACTCTGACCATCTAGATGTAATCTACTCTGACCATCTAGATGTAATCTACTCTGACCATCTACTCTGACCATCTAGATGTAATCTACTCTGACCATCTAGATATAATCTACTCTGACCATCTAGATGTAATCTACTCTGACCATCTAGATGTAATCTACTCTGACCATCTAGATGTAATCTACTCTGACCGTCTAGATGTAATCTACTCTGACCGTCTAGATGTAATCTACTCTGACCATCTAGATGTAATCTACTCTGACCATCTAGATGTAATCTACTCTGACCATCTAGATGTAATCTACTCTGACCATCTAGATGTAATCTACTCTGATGTAATCTACTCTGACCATCTAGATGTAATCTACTCTGACTGTCTAGATGTAATCTACTCTGACCATCTAGATGTAATCTACTCTGACCATCTAGATGTAATCTACTCTGACCGTCTAGATGTAATCTACTCTGACCATCTAGATGTAATCTACTCTGACCATCTAGATGTAATCTACTCTGACCGTCTAGATGTAATCTACTCTGACCATCTAGATGTAATCTACTCTGACCATCTAGATGTAATCTACTCTGACCGTCTAGATGTAATCTACTCTGACCATCTACTCTGACCGTCTAGATGTAATCTACTCTGACCATCTAGATGTAATCTACTCTGACCATCTAGATGTAATCTACTCTGACCGTCTAGATGTAATCTACTCTGACCATCTAGATGTAATCTACTCTGACTGTCTAGATGTAATCTACTCTGACCATCTAGATGTAATCTACTCTGACCGTCTAGATGTAATCTACTCTGACCATCTAGATGTAATCTACTCTGACCGTCTAGATGTAATCTACTCTGACTGTCTAGATGTAATCTACTCTGACCATCTACTCTGACCGTCTAGATGTAATCTACTCTGACCATCTAGATGTAATCTACTCTGACCGTCTAGATATAATCTACTCTGACCATCTAGATGTAATCTACTCTGACCGTCTAGATGTAATCTACTCTGACCATCTAGATGTAATCTACTCTGACCATCTAGATGTAATCTACTCTGACCATCTAGATGTAATCTACTCTGACCATCTAGATGTAATCTACTCTGACCATCTAGATGTAATCTACATTTACATTTACATTTAAGTCATTTAGCAGACGCTCTTATCCAGAGCGACTTACAAATTGGTGCATTCACCTTATGACATCCAGTGGAACAGCCACTTTACAATAGTGCATCAGATCTTTTAAGGGGGGGGGGGCAGAAGGATTGCTTTATCCTAGGTATTCCTTGAAGAGGTGGGGTTTCAGGTGTCTCCGGAAGGTGGTGATTGACTCCGCTGTCCTGGCGTCGTGAGGGAGTTTGTTCCACCATTGGGGGGCCAGAGCAGCGAACAGTTTTGACTGGGCTGAGCGGGAACTGTACTTCCTCAGTGGTAGGGAGGCGAGCAGGCCAGAGGTGGATGAACGCAGTGCCCTTGTTTGGGTGTAGGGCCTGATCAGAGCCTGAAGGTACTGAGGTGCCGTTCCCCTCACAGCTCCGTAGGCAAGCACCATGGTCTTGTAGCGGATGCGAGCTTCAACTGGAAGCCAGTGGAGAGAGCGGAGGAGCGGGGTGACGTGAGAGAACTTGGGAAGGTTGAACACCAGACGGGCTGCGGCGTTCTGGATGAGTTGTAGGGGTTTAATGGCACAGGCAGGGAGCCCAGCCAGCAGCGAGTTGCAGTAATCCAGACGGGAGATGACAAGTGCCTGGATTAGGACCTGCGCCGCTTCCTGTGTGAGGCAGGGTCGTACTCTGCGGATGTTGTAGAGCATGAACCTACAGGAACGGGCCACCGCCTTGATGTTGGTGGAGAACGACAGGGTGTTGTCCAGGATCACGCCAAGGTTCTTAGCGCTCTGGGAGGAGGACACAATGGAGTTGTCAACCGTGATGGCGAGATCATGGAACGGACAGTCCTTCCCCGGGAGGAAGAGCAGCTCCGTCTTGCCGAGGTTCAGCTTGAGGTGGTGATCCGTCATCCACACTGATATGTCTGCCAGACATGCAGAGATGCGATTCGCCACCTGGTCATCAGAAGGGGGAAAGGAGAAGATTAATTGTGTGTCGTCTGCATAGCAATGATAGGAGAGACCATGTGAGGTTATGACAGAGCCAAGTGACTTGGTGTATAGCGAGAATAGGAGAGGGCCTAGAACAGAGCCCTGGGGGACACCAGTGGTGAGAGCGCGTGGTGAGGAGACAGATTCTCGCCACGCCACCTGGTAGGAGCGACCTGTCAGGTAGGACGCAATCCAAGCGTGGGCCGCGCCGGAGATGCCCAACTCGGAGAGGGTGGAGAGGAGGATCTGATGGTTCACAGTATCGAAGGCAGCCGATAGGTCTAGAAGGATGAGAGCAGAGGAGAGAGAGTTAGCTTTAGCAGTGCGGAGCGCCTCCGTGATACAGAGAAGAGCAGTCTCAGTTGAGTGACTAGTCTTGAAACCTGACTGATTTGGATCAAGAAGGTCATTCTGAGAGAGATAGCAGGAGAGCTGGCCAAGGACGGCACGTTCAAGAGTTTTGGAGAGAAAAGAAAGAAGGGATACTGGTCTGTAGTTGTTGACATCGGAGGGATCGAGTGTAGGTTTTTTCAGAAGGGGTGCAACTCTCGCTCTCTTGAAGACGGAAGGGACGTAGCCAGCGGTCAAGGATGAGTTGATGAGCGAGGTGAGGTAAGGTAGAAGGTCTCCGGAAATGGTCTGGAGAAGAGAGGAGGGGATAGGGTCAAGCGGGCAGGTTGTTGGGCGGCCGGCCGTCACAAGACGCGAGATTTCATCTGGAGAGAGAGGGGAGAAAGAGGTCAAAGCACAGGGTTGGGCAGTGTGAGCAGAACCAGCGGTGTCGTTTGACTTAGCGAACGAGGATCGGATGTCGTCGACCTTCTTTTCAAAATGGTTGACGAAGTCGTCTGCAGAGAGGGAGGAGGGGGGGGGAGGGGGAGGAGGATTCAGGAGGGAGGAGAAGGTGGCAAAGAGCTTCCTAGGGTTAGAGGCAGATGCTTGGAATTTAGAGTGGTAGAAAGTGGCTTTAGCAGCAGAGACAGAAGAGGAAAATGTAGAGAGGAGGGAGTGAAAGGATGCCAGGTCCGCAGGGAGGCGAGTTTTCCTCCATTTCCGCTCGGCTGCCCGGAGCCCTGTTCTGTGAGCTCGCAATGAGTCGTCGAGCCACGGAGCGGGAGGGGAGGACCGAGCCGGCCTGGAGGATAGGGGACATAGAGAGTCAAAGGATGCAGAAAGGGAGGAGAGGAGGGTTGAGGAGGCAGAATCAGGAGATAGGTTGGAGAAGGTTTGGGCAGAGGGAAGAGATGATAGGATGGAAGAGGAGAGAGTAGCGGGGGAGAGAGAGCGGAGGTTGGGACGGCGCGATACCATCCGAGTAGGGGCAGTGTGGGAAGTGTTGGATGAGAGCGAGAGGGAGAAGGATACAAGGTAGTGGTCGGAGACTTGGAGGGGAGTTGCAATGAGGTTAGTGGAAGAACAGCATCTAGTAAAGATGAGGTCAAGCGTATTGCCTGCCTTGTGAGTAGGGGGGGAAGGTGAGAGGGTGAGGTCAAAAGAGGAGAGGAGTGGAAAGAAGGAGGCAGAGAGGAATGAGTCAAAGGTAGACATGGGGAGGTTAAAGTCACCCAGAACTGTGAGAGGTGAGCCGTCCTCAGGAAAGGAGCTTATCAAGGCATCAAGCTCATTGATGAACTCTCCAAGGGAACCTGGAGGGCGATAAATGATAAGGATGTTAAGCTTGAAAGGGCTGGTAACTGTGACAGCATGGAATTCAAAGGAGGCGATAGACAGATGGGTAAGGGGAGAAAGAGAGAATGACCACTTGGGAGAGATGAGGATCCCGGTGCCACCACCCCGCTGACCAGAAGGTCTCGGGGTGTGCGAGAACACGTGGGCAGACGAAGAGAGAGCAGTAGGAGTAGCAGTGTTATCTGTGGTGAGCCATGTTTCCGTCAGTGCCAGGAAGTCGAGGGACTGGAGGGACGCATAGGCTGAGATGAGCTCTGCCTTGTTGGCCGCAGATCGGCAGTTCCAGAGGCTACCGGAGACCTGGAACTCCACGTGGGTCGTGCGGGCTGGGACCACCAGGTTAGGGTGGGCGCGGCCACGCGGTGTGAAGCGTTTGTATGGTCTGTGCAGAGAGGAGAGAACAGGGATAGACAGACACATGGTTGACAGGCTACAGAAGAGGCTACGCTAATGCAAAGGAGATTAGAATGACAAGTGGGCTACACGTCTCGAATGTTCAGAAAGTTAAGCTTACGTTGCAAAAAATAAGAATAAAATACAAGATCTTATTGACTAAAATGATATAGTACTGCTGGCTGGTGAAGTAGCCTGGCTAGCAGTGGCTACGTTGTTGAAAGTGAAGCTGGCTAGGTAACCTCGACAATTTCACTAAATTTCTCTAAACTACACAATTATCATGGATACAAGGACAGGAAAGACAACTAGCTAACACTACGCTAATCAAGTCGTTCCGTTGTAATGTAAGTTTCTACAGTGCTGCTATTCGGTAGAAGTTGGCTAGCTAGCAGTGTTGGCTAGGTAGGAGGACGGCAGCGCGGCAGGCGAAAAATAGCTGGCTAGCTAACCGATAATTACTCAAAGCTACACAATTATCTTAGATAAAAAGATAGCAAAGAAAACTATGTAGCTAGCTAACACTACACAAGTCAAGTCGTTCCGTTGTAATGTAATCGTTTCTACAGTGCTGCTAATCGGTGGCTAGCTGGCTAGCTAGCAGGGTTGACTACGTTACGTTAGGGCGAGAATACCTGGCTAGCGAACCTCAGCGAACCTTGATAACTACACAATTATCACCGATACAAAGACGGCTATGTAGCCAGCTAAGTAGCTAGCTAAGATCGAACAAATACAAATCAAAGATAGCAAAGACAACTGTGTAGTCAGCCAACACTACACTGATCAAGTCGTTCCGTTGTAATGCACTCGTTTCTACAATGCTGCTATTCGGTGGCAAGCTGGCTAGCTAGCAGTGTTTGGCTACGTTGCGTTACGTTAGGATCTACTCTGACCATCTAGATGTAATCTACTCTGACCATCTAGATGTAATCTACTCTGACCATCTAGATGTAATCTACTCTGACCATCTAGATGTAATCTACTCTGACCGTCTAGATGTAATCTACTCTGACCATCTAGATGTAATATACATTACCTCTGTCTCTCTGTGTGCTCTATGGCCCCTCTGTCTCTCTGTGTGCTCTATGTCCACTCTGTCTCTCTGTCTCTCTGTGTGCTCTATGGCCCCTCTGTCTCTCTGTCTCTCTGTGTGCTCTATGGCCCCTCTGTCTTTCTGTGTGTTCTATGGCCCCTCTGTCTCTCTGTGTGCTCTATGGCCCCTCTGTCTCTCTGTGTGCTCTATGTCCCCTCTGTCTCTCTGTCTCTCTGTGTGCTCTATGTCCCCTCTGTCTCTCTGTCTCTCTGTGTGCTCTATGGCCCCTCTGTCTCTCTGTGTGCTCTATGTCCCCTCTGTCTCTCTGTCTCTCTGTGTGCTCTATGTCCCCTCTGTCTCTCTGTCTCTCTGTGTGCTCTATGGCTCCTCTGTCTCTATGTGTGCTCTATGTCCCCTCTGTCTCTCTGTCTCTCTGTGTGCTCTATGTCCCCTCTGTCTCTCTCTCTCTCTGTGTGCTCTATGTCCCCTCTGTCTCTCTGTGTGCTCTATGTCCTCTCTGTCTCTCTGTGTGCTCTATGGCCCCTCTATTCAATAAGCACGTGGCCAGACTTGACCACCACCTCATGCAGAAACTGACTGACTTTGTTACCTTTTCAACCCTCTGTCGGTCAGTGTGTCAGAAGTCTACCTTCGGTAAATGTCTGTTTCACTCTTGATGAGTTGCATTGTATCTGATTAGTATAGTTGTTCCCATTAAACTATTAAACTATTACACATTAAACTATTAAACTATTAAACATTAAACTATACAGGTTCCATTGTTTCTGATTCAGTCAATGAGATCTGAACAGCCAGGCACAGATGGTTCTGACTTACTTGTAGGGTATGCCAAAATACTCCAAAACATCCTCTTTCCAGGGTAGCCTGAACATACAGAGGGCTTTGTAACGCTAGAGGCTCAGATCGCTAACCTGCGTGCTAGCGGGAGCCTAGCTCTGTGTGTTTTTAACCATGAAACATTGAACTTGAAGGATTTCTGCGCTGAAAGAAAAATCACATTGTGCCAAAACCGTATTGCCTCCAGTCCTCCTCCTCCAGTCAGTCTGTCCTCGCCGCTCGACTCTCTCCGCTCTGATCCCGCTGCAATGCACCTGTGTGTCTGGCTTCGTTTACCACTAAAATATTTGCATTGCTGTCCTCCTTTATTAATACGGAGGAGAAAGGGGTTCCCAGTCCTGAGGTGAATTATTAGTTTGGTCTCAAGCATTCTATCTGGAGGTGGTATGAGACAACTGGAAGGCTCTATCAGACTGAACCATTTCTCCTGGTGGTTATTACTAGTGGAATCATTTCTCCTGGTGGTTATTACTAGTGGAATCATTTCTCCTGGTTTGGTTATTACTAGTGGAATAATTTATCCTGGTGGTTATTACTAGTGGAATCATTTCTCCTGGTGGTTATTACTAGTGGAATCATTTCTCCTGGTGGTTATTACTAGTGGAATCATTTCTCCTGGTTTGGTTATTACTAGTGGAATCATTTCTCCTGGTGGTTATTACTAGTGGAATCATTTCTCCTGGTGGTTATTACTAGTGGAATCATTTCTCCTGGTTTGGTTATTACTAGTGGAATCATTTCTCCTGGTGGTTATTACTAGTGGAATCATTTCTCCTGGTGGTTATTACTAGTGGAATCATTTCTACTGGTTTGGTTATTACTAGTGGAATCATTTCTCCTGGTTTGGTTATTACTAGTGGAATCATTTCTCCTGGTGGTTATTACTAGTGGAATCATTTCTCCTGGTGGTTATTACTAGTGGAATCATTTCTCCTGGTGGTTATTACTAGTGGAATCATTTCTCCTGGTTGTTATTACTAGTGGAATCATTTCTCCTGGTTGTTATTACTAGTGGAATCATTTCTCCTGGTGGTTATTACTAGTGGAATCATTTCTCCTGGTGGTTATTACTAGTGGAATCATTTCTCCTGGTGGTTATTACTAGTGGAATCATTTCTCCTGGTGGTTATTACTAGTGGAATCATTTCTACTGGTTTGGTTATTACTAGTGGAATCATTTCTCCTGGTTTGGTTATTACTAGTGGAATCATTTCTCCTGGTTTGGTTATTACTAGTGGAATCATTTCTCCTGGTGGTTATTACTAGTGGAATCATTTCTCCTGGTGGTTATTACTAGTGGAATCATTTCTCCTGGTTTGGTTATTACTAGTGGAATCATTTCTCCTGGTGGTTATTACTAGTGGAATCATTTCTCCTGGTGGTTATTACTAGTGGAATCATTTCTCCTGGTTTGGTTATTACTAGTGGAATCATTTCTCCTGGTGGTTATTACTAGTGGAATCATTTCTCCTGGTGGTTATTACTAGTGGAATCATTTCTACTGGTTTGGTTATTACTAGTGGAATCATTTCTCCTGGTTTGGTTATTACTAGTGGAATCATTTCTCCTGGTGGTTATTACTAGTGGAATCATTTCTCCTGGTGGTTATTACTAGTGGAATCATTTCTCCTGGTGGTTATTACTAGTGGAATCATTTCTCCTGGTTGTTATTACTAGTGGAATCATTTCTCCTGGTTGTTATTACTAGTGGAATCATTTCTCCTGGTGGTTATTACTAGTGGAATCATTTCTCCTGGTGGTTATTACTAGTGGAATCATTTCTCCTGGTGGTTATTACTAGTGGAATCATTTCTCCTGGTGGTTATTACTAGTGGAATCATTTCTACTGGTTTGGTTATTACTAGTGGAATCATTTCTCCTGGTTTGGTTATTACTAGTGGAATCATTTCTCCTGGTTTGGTTATTACTAGTGGAATCATTTCTCCTGGTGGTTATTACTAGTGGAATCATTTCTCCTGGTGGTTATTACTAGTGGAATCATTTCTCCTGGTTTGGTTATTACTAGTGGAATCATTTCTCCTGGTGGTTATTACTAGTGGAATCATTTCTCCTGGTTTGGTTATTACTAGTGGAATCATTTCTCCTGGTGGTTATTACTAGTGGAATCATTTCTCCTGGTTTGGTTATTACTAGTGGAATCATTTCTCCTGGTGGTTATTACTAGTGGAATCATTTCTCCTGTTTGGTTATTACTAGTGGAATCATTTCTCCTGGTGGTTATTACTAGTGGAATCATTTCTCCTGGTGGTTATTACTAGTGGAATCATTTCTCCTGGTTTGGTTATTACTAGTGGAATCATTTCTCCTGGTGCTTATTACTAGTGGAATCATTTCTCCTGGTGGTTATTACTAGTGGAATAATTTCTCCTGGTTTGGTTATTACTAGTGGAATCATTTCTCCTGGTGGTTATTACTGGTGGAATCATTTCTCCTGGTGGTTATTACTAGTGGAATCATTTCTCCTGGTGGTTATTACTAGTGGAATCATTTCTCCTGGTTTGGTTATTACTAGTGGAATCATTTCTCCTGGTTTGGTTATTACTAGTGGAATCATTTCTCCTGGTGGTTATTACTAGTGGAATCATTTCTCCTTGTGGTTATTACTAGTGGAATCATTTCTCCTTGTGGTTATTACTAGTGGAATCATTTCTCCGGGTGGTTATTACTAGTGGAATCATTTCTCCTAGTGGTTATTACTAGTGGAATCATTTATCCTGGTGGTTATTACTAGTGGAATCATTTATCCTGGTGGTTATTACTAGTGGAATCATTTCTCCTGGTTTGGTTATTACTAGTGGAATCATTTCTCCTGGTGGTTATTACTAGTGGAATCATTTCTCCTGGTGGTTATTACTAGTGGAATCATTTCTCCTGGTTTGGTTATTACTCGTGGAATCATTTCTCCTGGTTTGGTTATTACTAGTGGAATCATTTCTCCTGTTTTGGTTATTACTAGTGGAATCATTTCTCCTGGTTTGGTTATTACTAGTGGAATCATTTCTCCTGGTGGTTATTACTAGTGGAATCATTTCTCCTGGTGGTTATTACTAGTGGAATCATTTCTCCTGGTGGTTATTAGTTGTGGAATCATTTCTCCTGTTTGGTTATTACTAGTGGAATCATTTCTCCTGGTTTGGTTATTACTAGTGGAATCATTTCTCCTGGTTTGGTTATTACTAGTGGAATCATTTCTCCTGTTTGGTTATTACTAGTGGAATCATTTCTCCTGGTGGTTATTACTAGTGGAATCATTTCTCCTGGTTTGGTTATTACTAGTGGAATCATTTCTCCTGGTGGTTATTACTAGTGGAATCATTTCTCCTGGTGGTTATTACTAGTGGAATCATTTCTCCTGGTTTGGTTATTACTAGTGGAATCATTTATCCTGGTGGTTATTACTAGTGGAATCATTTCTCCTGGTGGTTATTACTAGTGGAATCATTTCTCCTGGTTTGGTTATTACTAGTGGAATCATTTCTCCTGGTTTGGTTATTACTAGTGGAATCATTTCTCCTGGTTTGGTTATTACTAGTGGAATCATTTCTCCTGGTGGTTATTACTAGTGGAATCTTTTCTCCTTGTGGTTATTACTAGTGGAATCATTTCTCCGGGTGGTTATTACTAGTGGAATCATTTCTCCTAGTGGTTATTACTAGTGGAATCATTTATCCTGGTGGTTATTACTAGTGGAATCATTTATCCTGGTGGTTATTACTAGTGGAATCATTTCTCCTGGTTTGGTTATTACTAGTGGAATCATTTCTCCTGGTGGTTATTACTAGTGGAATCATTTCTCCTGGTGGTTATTACTAGTGGAATCATTTCTCCTGGTTTGGTTATTACTAGTGGAATCATTTCTCCTGGTTTGGTTATTACTAGTGGAATCATTTCTCCTGGTTTGGTTATTACTAGTGGAATCATTTCTCCTGGTTTGGTTATTACTAGTGGAATCATTTCTCCTGGTGGTTATTACTAGTGGAATCATTTCTCCTGGTTTGGTTATTACTAGTGGAATCATTTCTCCTGGTGGTTATTAGTTGTGGAATCATTTCTCCTGTTTGGTTATTACTAGTGGAATCATTTCTCCTGGTGGTTATTACTAGTGGAATCATTTCTGCTGGTTTGGTTATTACTAGTGGAATCATTTCTCCTGTTTGGTTATTACTAGTGGAATCATTTCTCCTGGTGGTTATTACTAGTGGAATCATTTCTCCTGGTGGTTATTACTAGTGGAATAATTTCTCCTGTTTGGTTATTACTAGTGGAATCATTTCTCCTGGTGGTTATTACTAGTGGAATCATTTCTCCTGGTGGTTATTACTAGTGGAATCATTTCTCCTGGTTTGGTTATTACTAGTGGAATCATTTCTCCTGGTGGTTATTACTAGTGGAATCATTTCTCCTGGTGGTTATTACTAGTGGAATCATTTCTCCTGGTTTGGTTATTACTAATGGAATCATTTCTCCTGGTTTGGTTATTACTAGTGGAATCATTTCTCCTGGTTTGGTTATTACTAGTGGAATCATTTCTCTTTGGTGGTTATTACTAGTGGAATCATTTCTCCTGGTTTGGTTATTACTAGTGGAATCATTTCTCCTGGTTTGGTTATTACTAATGGAATCATTTCTCCTGGTTTGGTTATTACTAGTGGAATCATTTCTCCTGGTGGTTATTACTAGTGGAATCATTTCTCCTGGTTTGGTTATTACTAGTGGAATCATTTCTCCTGGTTTGGTTATTACTAGTGGAATCATTTCTCTTTGGTATGTCCATACACCCAGCCAGCCTGTCCTTTCTGCACAACAACATAAATCCCAGTCAACTGCACTACAAACATAATCTAGCTGGACTACAGTGTAGTCAACTGCACTACAAACATAATCTAGCTGGACTACAGTGTAGTCAAATACACTACAAACATAATCTAGCTGGACTACAGTGTAGTAGTGTATTTGCCAAATACCTCCTAGTGTATTCCACATTAATAGTGTAGTAAACTATTCAGACCCCTTCCCTTTTTCCACATTTTGTTACTTCTATGAATGTCCTTGAGTGGCCCAGCCAGAGCCCGGACTTGAACCCGATCGAACATCTCTGGAGAGAACTGAAAATAGCTGTGCAGCGACGCTCCCAATCCAACCTGACAGAGCTTGAGAGGATCTGCAAAGATGACTGGGAGAAACTCCCCAAATACAGGTTTGCTAAGCTTGTATCGTCATACCCAAGAAGACTCGAGGCTGTAATCGCTGCTAAAGGTGCTTCAACAAAGTACTGAGTGAAGGTTCTCAGTACTACCTGCACAGTGGCTACGACTCGAGAAGGATTATGGGTGCACTCAAGACAGGAACCTCTCCCGAATCGTGGAGACGTGACAGGGGGGCGTCGGCTTTGATGTTTTTTTAACCTGAGCGATATGTCAGCGTGAAATTGAATCTGGTGAAGATGGCCCACCTGGCTTGAAGCGGGTTCAGTCGCCTCGCTGTCCGTATATACTCCAAGTTCCAATGGTCGGTGAGGATGAGAAATGGGTCCTGGGCCTCCAGCCAGCATCTCCCCTTCTCTAATGCAAACTTCACCGCCAGGAGCTCCCGATCGCCAACATCCTAGTTCCTCTCTGCAGGAGACAGCTTTTTTGAGTAATATGCACATGGATTCAATTTCTGTGGATTACGTTGACGTTGGGACAAGACAGCCTCCACACCTACTTTTGACGCCTTCACCTCCACCACGAAGGGCAGCGTAGGATCTGGTGGTTTAAGAAATGGGGCAGAGCTGAAACGACCCTTCAGTAGGCAGAAGGCTTCTTCAGCTGCAGAATTCCATCCCAACTTCCGTGAACCACCCTTGAGGAGAGAAGTGAGAAGATAGGCGATCGAGCGAAAGGTCTTAATGAATTGGCAGTAGAAGTTGGCAAATCCCCCAAAACGTTGTAACCCCTTAATGGTGGTTGGGACTGGCCATGACCTGACAGCATCCGCTTTCCTCTCATCCGTCATGACTCCTTGCGTGCCGATCTGGTAACCCAGAAAGGAGACAGCTTCCTGATGGAATTGGCCCTTCTCCGCTTTGACATACAGGTGGTTGGCCAGGAGGCATTCCAGAACTACTCTGACGTGAGCAATGTGATCATCCAAGGTAGCCAAGTAGCCAAGGATGTTGATCGATATCCATGACCACCTGGCGTCCAACATGTCCCGGAACACCTCGTTGATGAATGCCTGGATCACTGACGAAGCATTGGCTTATCCAAAGGCATCACCAAGTACTCGTAGTGACCAGATATTGTGCTGAAGGCAGTGTGGATCAAATTGTAGGCACTTCGCAGGTCCAACTGTGTGAAAAACCGGGACCCGCGGAGTGGTTCAATTGCAGACGGCACCAATGGGTGAGGGCAGCGGTACTTCATGGCAATGGAATTCAGATTTCTGTAATCGATGCACGGACGCAATTCTCCCTTCTTGGCCACGAAGAAGAAGCCTGCCGACACAGGGGAACTGGATGTGCGAATGAAACCCTGCTGTAGAGCCTCCTGGATGTACTCCTCCATAGCCTTTGGTTTCGGCCACCGACAGACGGTAGATGCGGCCACGCGGAGGAGCAGAGCCTGCAAGCAAGTCGATGACACAGTCCCAAGGGCGATGAAGAGGGAGAAAGGGAGGCTCGGGTCTTGGAAAAAACTCCTGACGATCTTGGTATACCTCCGGGATGTTGGACTGAAGGGCAACCACGGGGAAAGGGTAAGCAGGTCTTCCGGCATTCGGTTGCCCAGTCTGTGATTTTCATCCTTGCCATGAGATGGTGGGGTTATGACGTTGAAGCCATGGGAGGCCGAGGATGATGTCGTGTACGTGCACTGATGAGGAGGAAGGGAAAGGCTTTGAGGATGAGTGGTGCTGTGCTGTGATGTTTTCGATTGTCCTGGATCCCAGTGGTTGACTATCCAGTGCTTGAACCGGACAAGGAGAGGAGAGCGGGTTTGAGGTGATGTTAAGGGAGGAGGCGAGGGCCTGGTCAATAACATTCCCTGTAGCACCGGAGTCCAATAGAGCTGTAGAAACAATAGATGAGGGACAGCCAGCTACTGAAATCGTTACTAAAAAGGGTTTGGTGGAAAGTAATGATGATGGAATACTCACGCCTAACCCAGGAGACGGATGTTCACGTGGCTGTCCCTCTGGTCCCGTGTACCCCCCGGTTAGAACGTACCGGACATCGTTGAAACTGGTGCCCCTTCTGTCCACAATTAGGACAGAGACCCAGCTGTCCACAATAAGGACAGAGCCCCAGCTGTCTACAATAAGGACAGAGCCCCAGCTGTCTACAATAAGGACAGAGCCCCAGCTGTCTACAATAAGGACAGAGCCCCAGCTGTCTACAATAAGGACAGAGCCCCAGCTGTCCACAATAAGGACAGAGCCCCAGCTGTCTACAATAAGGACAGAGCCCCAGCTGTCCACAATAAGGACAGAGACCCAGCTGTCCACAATAAGGACAGAGCCCCTCCTGTCCACAATAAGGACAGAGCCCCAGCTGTCTACAATAAGGACAGAGCCCCAGCTGTCCACAATAAGGACAGAGCCCCAGCTGTCCACAATAAGGACAGAGCCCCAGCTGTCCACAATAAGGACAGAGCCCCAGCTGTCTACAATAAGGACAGAGCCCCAGCTGTCTACAATAAGGACAGAGCCCCAGCTGTCTACAATAAGGACAGAGCCCCAGCTGTCTACAATAAGGACAGAGCCCCAGCTGTCCACAATAAGGACAGAGCCCCAGCTGTCCACAATAAGGACAGAGCCCCAGCTGTCCACAATAAGGACAGAGCCCCAGCTGTCTACAATAAGGACAGAGCCCCAGCTGTCTACAATAAGGACAGAGCCCCAGCTGTCCACAATAAGGACAGAGCCCCAGCTGTCTACAATAAGGACAGAGCCCCAGCTGTCCACAATAAGGACAGAGCCCCAGCTGTCCACAATAAGGACAGAGCCCCAGCTGTCCACAATAAGGACAGAGCCCCAGCTGTCCACAATAAGGACAGAGCCCCAGCTGTCCACAATAAGGACAGAGCCCCTCCTGTCCACATTAAGGACAGAGCTCCAGCTGTCCACAATAAGGACAGAGCCCCAGCTGTCCACAATAAGGACAGAGCCCCAGCTGTCCACAATAAGGACAGAGCCCCAGCTGTCCACAATAAGGACAGAGCCCCAGCTGTCCACAGTAAGGACAGAGCCCCAGCTGTCCACAACAAGGACAGAGCCCCAGCTGTCCACAATAAGGACAATGCCCCAGCTGTCTACAATAAGGACAGAGCCCCAGCTGTCTACAATAAGGACAGAGCCCCAGCTGTCCACAATAAGGACAGAGCCCCAGCTGTCTACAATAAGGACAGAGCCCCAGCTGTCCACAATAAGGACAGAGCCCCAGCTGTCCACAATAAGGACAGAGCCCCAGCTGTCCACAATAAGGACAGAGCCCCAGCTGTCCACAATAAGGACAGAGCCCCAGCTGTCCACAATAAGGACAGAGCCCCAGCTCTCTACGACGGCATCGCTCAGCCGCAGTGTGGCCCACACCCCTACATGGGTTCAGGCTCTGATCAACGGAGGATGGAGAGAGGGGATGGGGGTACCGATGCTCCCAAAGAAGATGATCCAGACGGATGGTCATCGTAATGAGGGTGTCCATGGATAGCTTGTCTTTTCAGCACGCCAATTCTTTCTGGACCTCTTTGCGCAATCCTCTTGTGAATAGGGTGCGGAGTACCGGCTCATTCCATCCACTGTCCAAATGTGAGCGCTGTGGTCTGGTCATTCTGCCATGGTTTGAGTAGGCGCTCACCCCCCTCTCTGCCCTTTGGTGGATGGTCGAAGCAACCCTGAACAGAGCCAAGAATCCCTCATAGGAACCCAGTGTCACGCCCTGACCTTAGAGATCCTTTTAATTCTCTATTTGGTAGGTCAGGGTGTGACTAGGGTGGGAAATCTATGTTTATATTTCTTTGTTGGCCGAGTATGGTTCCCAATCAGAGGCAGCTGTCTATCGTTGTCTCTGATTGGGGATCGTACTTAGGCAGCCCTTTTTCCCTCCTTCAGTTGTGGGATCTTGTCTTTGTGTTGCAGGTGTTGCACTCCTAGCTTTATGTTCGTTGAGTTGGTTATTGTTTTTGGTGGAACATTTATAATTAAAAGAAAATGTACGCCTACCACACTGCACCTTGGTCTTCGTTTAACGGCAGCATCACAAGTGCCGATGAGTATGTCGGAATAACATGTTCCACTATTTCAATGTTCACCAAACACCTTTTAAACAGTGTCAATGTAACAAAGGAAGGGACTCTACAGCTGGTGCATATACATAGGAATGGTAGCTACTGCAACATGAACATTTAAAGGCCAGTTATACTGCATTGCAGTCTACTTACGGTGAACACTTTCCGTCCGTCTCTTTTCATGTTCAGTGTTAAAGTATCTTTTCCCGTCCTATTTTTCTACCAATGGTTCACCATGGCATAAAAGTGGTCAACCCGAAAAATGTTAATTGTCCGTATGGCATTTCTGTATAAATAGGCCCTGAACAGACCGTGGAATAGAGGAGAAAAGTGTGCATGTGTCCATGTACAGGAAGCGTAGACAATATAAATCTGGTGGGGCCTTTCGAAGCAAAAGTCTCGACTTTAAATCTTCGTCATACTTCTGACTTCTTCTTCTTCTTCTTATTACTATTTAGTATTCTACTCCCTTTATACCATTTAAACTAGAAATGCCTTTCAAACTTTGAAATGTGTAGACTGACCAGGACCGGTGTGTAGACTGGCCAGGACCGGTGTGGCCAGGACCGGTGTGTAGACTGGCCAGGACCGGTGTGTAGACTGGCCAGGATCGGTGTGTAGACTGGCCAGGACCGGTGTGTAGACTGGCCAGGACCGGTGTGGCCAGGACCGGTGTGTAGACTGGCCTGGACCGGTGTGTAGACTGGCCAGGATCGGTGTGTAGACTGACCAGGACCGGTGTGTAGACTGGCCAGGACCGGTGTGGCCAGGACCGGTGTGTAGACTGGCCTGGACCGGTGTGTAGACTGGCCAGGACCGGTGTGTAGACTGGCCAGAACCGGTGTGTAGACTGGCCAGGACCGGTGTGTAGACTGGCCTGGACCGGTTTGTAGACTGGCCATGACCGGTGTGTAGACTGGCCAGAACCGGTGTGGCCAGGACCGGTGTGTAGACTGGCCAGAACCGGTGTGTAGACTGGCCTGGACCGGTGTGTAGACTGGCCTGGACCGGTGTGGCCAGGACCGGTGTGTAGACTGGCCAGGACCGGTGTGTAGACTGGCCAGAACCGGTGTGTAGACTGCCCTGGACCGGTGTGTAGACTGGCCAGGACCGGTGTGTAGACTGGCCAGGACCGGTGTGTAGACTGGCCAGGACCGGTGTGTAGACTGGCCAGGACCGGTGTGTAGACTGCCCTGGACCGGTGTGTAGACTGGCCAGGACCGGTGTGTAGACTGGCCAGAACCGGTGTGTAGACTGGCCAGGACCGGTGTGGCCAGGACCGGTGTGTAGACTGGCCAGGACCGGTGTGTAGACTGGCCAGAACCGGTGTGTAGACTGGCCAGGACCGGTGTGGCCAGGACCGGTGTGTAGACCGGCCAGGATCGGTGTGGCCAGGACCGGTGTGTAGACCGGCCAGGATCGGTGTGCTTACAAACCATTTTTTCCTATCTTTTATTAACAAGTCGATATATTTTGATACTTTTTAAGTTCTAAATGTTTTTTGTCTTCCATCCACTTCCTCAACATTCTAAAGGTCCCATTGTGACATCATCCCTTCCAACATTTCATTCCGTGTAAAAACAACAATTCTACTTTTGACACGAATCAGCGACTTAGACAAGAACGTACAGGGAATGACATCTTGGTCTACTTCCCTGCTATTCAAATGGCAACATCATTGTCTGGTTCGGATCAAACGTTACAGACGTTTTAGTAACTGCAGCAACAACAGTTTCTGTACCTTTGTTTTTATAAACAACTGACATTTTGACCCCTTTCCCAACAAGTTAGACAGAAACAGCTGCTACGTATCTAACCATACAGCTGTTTTAGTAGCCACATTAACAAGTTTTTTCCTATCTTTTTCCAAACTGCCGTTTTGACCACTCCAACAAGTCAGACAGTAACGTAGTGTGTGAAATCTTCCTACTTCTCTGCTTTGAAATTGTTACATGTTGCGTTCATATTTTTTGGTTCAGTGTAGACGCAATAAGTCAAGTCAGAAGCTAGCGGATTCATTACTTACCAACAACAGCTGCACATTCCAATTAAACCACATCACGTATCGAAGTTCACTGTCCTTGCTTTGTCTGACAACAATGTCATGAATCTACCAAAGCTGTTTTGTGGGTCAGGGTGCAGTATTAATTTAGTTTCGTAGCACAAACATTTGTTAGCATGTTTCTCACATTGGCTTTAGGCTATGGGAGGGAGCAGTGTTGCCAAGGCAACTGTGGCCTAGCAACACATGCCTCGGAGGGAGACCACTCTTCATAGTGCTAACATCTAGAGCTGAGATTTAAAATGCTTCCCCGGTCTGGACGACCTGGAATGATAGACAAGCTTCCTCCTCCTTCTCAAGATCGCGCCTCATCCTCTAAATGACTGGCTAGTCTGCCTGTCTGTAAAGAGAAGGGCGTGCTGTACGTTGATCTTGCTGCTCTGATTGGATAGAGCGAAGCGGTGTCAGTTCACTCGCTTCGTAGTTCACCCGATCGCTTCTCATCGCACATCTTTCAGTTTTCACATGCGACAACTGTAGTTTAGACACTGACCACAACTACAGACCACAACCACACAACTACTGACCACAACAACATAACTACTGACCATAACTACAGAACACAACCACACAACTACTGACCACAACTACAGAACACAACCACACAACTACTGACCACAACAACACAACTACTGACCATAACTACTGACCACAACTACAGAACACAACTACTGACCACAACTACAGACCACAACTACTGACCACAACTACAGACCACAACTACTGACCACAACTACAGACCACAACTACTGACCACAACTACAGAACACAACTACAGAACACAACTACTGACCACAACTACAGACCACAACTACTGACCACAACTGCAGACCACAACTACTGACCACAACCACACAACTACTGACCACAACTACAGACCACAACTACAGACCACAACTACTGACCACAACTACTGACCACAACTACTGACCACAACCACACAACTACTGACCACAACAACACAACTACTGACCACAACTACTGACCACAACTACTGACCACAACTACTGACCACAACTACTGACCACAACAACACAACTACTGACCATAACTACTGACCACAACTACTGACCACAACTACAGAACACAACTACTGACCACAACAACACAACTACTGACCACAACTACAGAACACAACTACTGACCACAACTACAGAACACAACTACAGAACACAACTACAGAACACAACTACAGAACACAACTACTGACCACAACTACAGAACACAACTATAGAACACAACTACTGACCACAACAACACAACTACTGACCACAACTACAGAACACAACTACTGACCACAACTACTGACCACAACTACAGAACACAACTACTGACCACAACTACAGACCACAACTACAGAACACAACTACTGACCACAACTACAGAACACAACTACAGAACACAACTACTGACCACAACTACAGACCACAACTACTGACCACAACTGCAGACCACAACTACTGACCACAACCACACAACTACTGACCACAACTACAGACCACAACTACAGACCACAACTACTGACCACAACTACTGACCACAACTACTGACCACAACCACACAACTACTGACCACAACAACACAACTACTGACCACAACTACTGACCACAACTACTGACCACAACTACTGACCACAACTACTGACCACAACAACACAACTACTGACCATAACTACTGACCACAACTACTGACCACAACTACAGAACACAACTACTGACCACAACAACACAACTACTGACCACAACTACAGAACACAACTACTGACCACAACTACAGAACACAACTACAGAACACAACTACAGAACACAACTACAGAACACAACTACTGACCACAACTACAGAACACAACTATAGAACACAACTACTGACCACAACAACACAACTACTGACCACAACTACAGAACACAACTACTGACCACAACTACTGACCACAACTACAGAACACAACTACTGACCACAACTACAGAACACAACTACTGACCACAACTACTGACCACAACTACAGAACACAACTACTGACCACAACTACAGACCACAACTACAGAACACAACTACTGACCACAACTACAGACCACAACTACTGACCACAACTACTGACCACAACTACAGAACACAACTACTGACCACAACTACTGACCACAACTACAGACCACAACTACAGAACACAACTACTGACCACAACTACTGACCACAACTACAGACCACAACTACTGACCACAACTACAGACCACAACTACTGACCACAACTACTGACCACAACTACAGAACACAACTACTGACCACAACTACTGACCACAACTACAGAACACAACTACTGACCACAACTACAGACCACAACTACAGAACACAACTACTGACCACAACTACTGACCACAACTACAGACCACAACTACTGACCACAACTACAGACCACAACCACACAACTACTGACCACAACAACACAACTACTGACCATAACTACTGACCACAACTACAGAACACAACCACACAACTACTGACCACAACAACATAACTACTGACCATAACTACAGAACACAACCACACAACTACTGACCACAACTACAGAACACAACCACACAACTACTGACCACAACAACACAACTACTGACCATAACTACTGACCACAACTACAGAACACAACTACTGACCACAACTACAGACCACAACTACTGACCACAACTACAGACCACAACTACTGACCACAACTACAGACCATAACTACTGACCACAACTACAGAACACAACTACAGAACACAACTACTGACCACAACTACAGACCACAACTACTGACCACAACTGCAGACCACAACTACTGACCACAACCACACAACTACTGACCACAACTACAGACCACAACTACAGACCACAACTACTGACCACAACTACTGACCACAACTACTGACCACAACCACACAACTACTGACCACAACAACACAACTACTGACCACAACTACTGACCACAACTACTGACCACAACTACTGACCACAACTACTGACCACAACAACACAACTACTGACCATAACTACTGACCACAACTACTGACCACAACTACAGAACACAACTACTGACCACAACAACACAACTACTGACCACAACTACAGAACACAACTACTGACCACAACTACAGAACACAACTACAGAACACAACTACAGAACACAACTACAGAACACAACTACTGACCACAACTACAGAACACAACTATAGAACACAACTACTGACCACAACAACACAACTACTGACCACAACTACAGAACACAACTACTGACCACAACTACTGACCACAACTACAGAACACAACTACTGACCACAACTACAGACCACAACTACAGAACACAACTACTGACCACAACTACAGAACACAACTACAGAACACAACTACTGACCACAACTACAGACCACAACTACTGACCACAACTGCAGACCACAACTACTGACCACAACCACACAACTACTGACCACAACTACAGACCACAACTACAGACCACAACTACTGACCACAACTACTGACCACAACTACTGACCACAACCACACAACTACTGACCACAACAACACAACTACTGACCACAACTACTGACCACAACTACTGACCACAACTACTGACCACAACTACTGACCACAACAACACAACTACTGACCATAACTACTGACCACAACTACTGACCACAACTACAGAACACAACTACTGACCACAACAACACAACTACTGACCACAACTACAGAACACAACTACTGACCACAACTACAGAACACAACTACAGAACACAACTACAGAACACAACTACAGAACACAACTACTGACCACAACTACAGAACACAACTATAGAACACAACTACTGACCACAACAACACAACTACTGACCACAACTACAGAACACAACTACTGACCACAACTACTGACCACAACTACAGAACACAACTACTGACCACAACTACAGAACACAACTACTGACCACAACTACTGACCACAACTACAGAACACAACTACTGACCACAACTACAGACCACAACTACAGAACACAACTACTGACCACAACTACAGACCACAACTACTGACCACAACTACTGACCACAACTACAGAACACAACTACTGACCACAACTACTGACCACAACTACAGACCACAACTACAGAACACAACTACTGACCACAACTACTGACCACAACTACAGACCACAACTACTGACCACAACTACAGACCACAACTACTGACCACAACTACTGACCACAACTACAGAACACAACTACTGACCACAACTACTGACCACAACTACAGAACACAACTACTGACCACAACTACAGACCACAACTACAGAACACAACTACTGACCACAACTACTGACCACAACTACAGACCACAACTACTGACCACAACTACTGACCACAACTACAGAACACAACTACTGACCACAACTACTGACCACAACTACAGACCACAACTACAGACCACAACTACTGACCACAACTACAGACCACAACTACTGACCACAACTACTGACCACAACTACAGAACACAACCACACAACTACTGACCACAACCACACAACTACTGACCACAACTACTGACCACAAATACAGACCACAACTACTGACCACAACTACAGACCACAACTACTGACCACAACCGCATAACTACTGACCACAACAACACAACTACTGACCACAACTACTGACCACAACTACAGACCACAACTACTGACCACAACTACTGACCACAACTACAGACCACAACTATTGACCACAACCACACAACTACTTACCACAACAACACAACTACTGACCATAACTACTGACCACAACTACTGACCACAACTACAGAACACAACTACTGACCACAACAACACAACTACTGACCACAACTACAGAACACAACTACTGACCACAACAACACAACTACTGACCACAACTACAGAACACAACTACTGACCACAACTACTGACCACAACTACAGAACACAACTACAGACCACAACTACAGAACACAACTACTGACCACATCTACAGAACACAACTACAGAACACAACTACTGACCACAACTACAGACCACAACTACAGAACACAACTACTGACCACAACTACAGACCACAACTACAGAACACAACTACTGACCACAACTACTGACCACAACTACTGACCACAACTACAGAACACAACTACAGAACACAACTACTGACCACAACTACTGACCACAACTACAGAACACAACTACTGACCACAACTACAGAACACAACTACTGACCACAACTACAGAACACAACTACTGACCACAACTACAGAACACAACTACTGACCACAACTACTGACCACAACTACAGAACACAACTACTGACCACAACTACAGAACACAACTACTGACCACAACTACTGACCACAACTACTGACCACAACTACTGACCACAACTACTGACCACAACAACACAGCTACTGACCACAACTACTGACCACAACTACTGACCACAACTACACAACTACTGACCACAACTACACAACTACTGACCATAACTACTGACCACAACTACAGAACACAACTACTGACCACAACTACTGACCACAACTACTGACCACAACTACTGACCACAACTACTGACCACAACTACACAACTACTGACCACAACTACACAACTACTGACCACAACTACAGACCATAACTACTGACCATAACTACTGACCATAACTACTGACCACAATCGCTCAAATATTGACCACACAACTACTAAACCACACAACCACTGACCACAACCACACAACAACTGTAAACAATGTAACTCAGGTGAAGGCCAAATTACAGAGGAGGAACTTCTTGATGCTATTAAAGCCTTTAAGTCTGGAAAAACTCCAGGGCTGGATGGCATACCAGTGGAGGTTTGTGGTTGTATTCATTGGTTCTGTGGTTTTTAGCATGTTTTAACCACTTCTATATCAACGGTAGATTATCAGACACTCAACAAGGTCTGATTTCATTATTACTGAAACAAGTGGTAAATATAAAGATCCAGTCCATTAAAAAAAAATAGAGGCCCCTTACACTTCAGTGTTGTGATGCAAAAATTCTAGCAAAATGTATATCGCATAGAATTAAAAAGGTATTGTCAGGCCTCCCGAGTGGCGCAGCGGTCTAAGTCCGATGCAGTGCTAGCTGCGTCACTACAGATCCTGGTTCAATCCCAGGCTGTCTGGGTGCAGTGCATGCTGACACGGTCGCCAGGTGTACAGTGTTTCCTCTGACACATTGGTGTGGCTGGCTTTCGGGTTAACTTCTTATGGCTGCGGCGTCGGTACACTTATGACAACAGCCACTTCAAGTGCAGGGCGCGAAATTCAAAAGATATTTTTTTTCAATATTTAACTTTCACACATTAACAAGTCCAATACAGCATATGAAAGGTACACATGTTGTGAATCCAGCCAACATGTCCGATTTTTAAAATGTTTTACAGGGAAGACACAATATGTAAATCTATTAGCTAACCACGTTAGCAAAAGACACCACTTTTTTTACTCCACCAGTTTTTTTACTCCATCAGTAGCTATCACAAATTCGACCAAATAAAGATATAAATAGCCACTAACCAAGAAACAACTTCATCAGATGACAGTCTGATAACATATTTATTGTATAGCATATGTTTTGTTAGAAAAATGTGCATATTTCAGGTATAAATCATAGTTTACATTGCAGCTACAATCAGAAATTGCACCGAAAGCAGCCATAATAATTACAGGCACCAACGTCAAATATCTAATTACTCATCATAAAACATTTCTGAAAAATACATAGTGTACAGCAAATGAAAGACAGGCATCTTGTGATTCCAGCCAATATTTCCAATTTATTAAGTGTTTTACAGCGGGAAAAAAATGTAGCGTTATATTAGCTTACCACAATAGCCAGAAACACTTGGGCGCCGACGACTACGACAGATATATGAAATAGCATCATAAAATGTTTCTTACTTTTGCTGATCTTCCATCAGAATGTTGGACAAGGTGTCCTTTGTCCAGAACAATCGTTCTTCATTTAGCACGCACACTAGCCAAGTGGCACGACGCTCTCCATGTCAACAAACGGAAGAGAACGGAACACGGCAAAACTCCCGAAAAATTTTCAATAACCTGATGAAACTATATTGAAAAAACATACTTTACGATGATATGGTGACATGTATCAAATAAAATAAAATTCCAGAGATTTCTGTAAGTCTTTAGCTGACACTCTAGGATTCTTCTTAACCTCATTGAGCATTCTGCACTGTGCTCTTGCAGTCGTCTTTGCAGGACGGCCATTCCCAAGGGAAAGTAGCAACAGGGCTGAACTTTCTCCATTTATAGACAATTTGTCTTACCGTGGACTGATGAACATCAAGACTTTTAGAGATACTTTGTAACCCTTTCCAGCTTTATGCAAGTCAACAATTCTTAATCGTAGGTCTTCTGAGATCTCTTTTGTTTGAGGCATGGTTCACATCAGGCAATGCTTCTTGTGAATAGCAATCTCACATTTTGTGAGTGTTTTTTATATGGCAGGGCAGCTCTAACCAACATCTCTAATCTCATCTCATTGATTGGACGCCAGGTTAGCTGACTCCTGACTCCAATGAGCTTTTGGAGAAGTCATTAGCCTAGGTCTTTTCCAACCTACACTGTGAGTTTTTAAATTATGTATTCAATATAGACAAGAAGAATACAATAATTTGTGTGTTATTAGTTTAATAAACAGACTGTGTTTGTCTATTGTTGTGACCAATTTATGCAGAAATCCCGGGTAATACCAGAGGGTTCACGTACTTTTTCTTGCCACTGTATAAATATATATATTTGCAAAAAAATATATGAGGGATTGGAAGTGATGCAGACAATTACATTGATGGAAGCTACAATCAACTAATTTAGCTAACTTCCCGTTGTTCAATTAACTGCCATGGAAGTCCACTGTCACGTTCCTGACCTGTTTTCCATTGTTTTTGTGTGTGTTTGGTTGGTCAGGGCGTGAGTTGGGGTTGGCATTCTATGTGTTGTGTTTCTATGTTGGGTTTAATGTGTTGCCTGATATGGTTCTCAATTAGAGGCAGGTGTTTGGCGTTTCCTCTGATTGAGAACCATATTAAGGTAGGCTGTTCTCACTGTTTGTTTGTGGGTGGTTGTCTTCCGTGTCTGTATGTATGTTCGTACCACACGGGACTGTAGCGTTTGTTTGTAGTCTGTACCTGTTCGTGCGTTCTTCGTGCCTTTGTAAGTTCTCATGTTTTAGGTCAGTCTACATCGTTTATTTGTTTTGTAGTGTGTTAAAGAGTTTTCGTGTTTCGTCGTTCTGTTAATAAATATTCATTATGTATTCACAACCCGCTGCGCCTTGGTCCGCTCATTCACCACAAGACGACCGACCGTTACATCCACAGAACATTCCGATCACAACATTATAAGTACGAGACAATGAGTTAACATTGTGACTTTGGACACTAGTCAGCTACCTCGACCACTTATCTCAACCACGCTTCGTAGACCAACATTTAGAGTAAGATACCTTGGTCTACTTCTCTGCTATTCAAATCTAAAATCACAGCAGCAATATCTACTACCAATCACTACTGCTTGGCTTCAGTGAAACATGTTCTTCTACTACCACAAAAATACTAGTTAAAAGCAAGCCCCACCAAGTTTTCTTCGTGGAAAATTACTATCTAATTCTAGCTAGTCTGTGTTACTCTGCTGGCAGGGCTCTGTCTGTACTACACAGCAGGCTAGCTAGTCTGTGTTACTCTGCTGGCAGTGCTCTGTCTGTACTACACAGAAGGCTAGCTAGTCTGTGTTACTCTGCTGGCAGTGCTCTGTCTGTACTACACAGAAGGCTAGCTAGGCTGTGTTACTCTACTGGCAGTGCTCTGTCTGAACTACACAGAAGGCTAGCTAGTCTGTGTTACTCTGTTGGCAGGGCTCTGTCTGTACTACACAGAAGGCTAGCTAGGCTGTGTTACTCTGCTGGCAGTGCTCTGTCTGAACTACACAGAAGGCTAGCTAGTCTGTGTTACTCTGCTGGCAGTGCTCTGTCTGAACTACACAGAAGGCTAGCTAGTCTGTGTTACTCTGCTGGCAGTGCTCTCTATGTACTACACAGCAGGCTAGCTAGTCTGTGTTACTCTGCTGGCAGTGCTCTGTCTGTACTACACAGAAGGCTAGCTAGTCTGTGTTACTCTGCTGGCAGTGCTCTGTCTGTACTACACAGCAGGCTGCTAGTCTGTGTTACTCTGCTGGCAGTGCTCTGTCTGTACTACACAGAAGGCTAGCTAGTCTGTGTTACTCTGCTGGCAGTGCTCTGTCTGTACTACACAGCAGGCTGCTAGTCTGTGTTACTCTGCTGGCAGGGCTCTGTCTGTACTATACAGCAGGCTAGCTAGGCTGTGTTACTCTGTTGGCAGGGCTCTGTCTGTACTACACAGAAGGCTAGCTAGTCTGTGTTACTCTGCTGGCAGTGCTCTGTCTGTACTACACAGCAGGCTAGCTAGTCTGTGTTACTCTGCTGGCAGGGCTCTGTCTGTACTACACAGAAGGCTAGCTAGTCTGTGTTACTCTGCTGGCAGTGCTCTGTCTGTATTACAGAGAAGGCTAGCTAGTCTGTGTCACTCTGCTGGCAGTGCTCTGTCTGTACTACACAGAAGGCTAGCTAGTCTGTGTTACTCTGTTGGCAGGGCTCTGTCTGTACTACACAGAAGGCTAGCTAGGCTGTGTTACTCTGCTGGCAGTGCTCTGTCTGAACTACACAGAAGGCTAGCTAGTCTGTGTTACTCTGCTGGCAGTGCTCTGTCTGAACTACACAGAAGGCTAGCTAGTCTGTGTTACTCTGCTGGCAGTGCTCTGTATGTACTACACAGAAGGCTAGCTAGTCTGTGTTACTCTGCTGGCAGTGCTCTCTATGTACTACACAGCAGGCTAGCTAGGCTGTGTTACTCTGCCAGGGCTCTGTCTGTACTACACAGAAGGCTAGCTAGGCTGTGTTACTCTGCCAGGGCTCTGTCTGTACTACACAGAAGGCTAGCTAGTCTGTGTTACTCTGTTGGCAGGGCTCTGTCTGTACTACACAGCAGGCTAGCTAGGCTGTGTTACTCTGCTGGCAGTGCTCTGTCTGTACTACACAGAAGGCTAGCTAGGCTGTGTTACTCTGTTGGCAGTGCTCTGTCTGAACTACACAGAAGGCTAGCTAGACTGTGTTACTCTGTTGGCAGTGCTCTGTCTGTACTACACAGCAGGCTAGCTAGGCTGTGTTACTCTGCTGGCAGTGCTCTGTATGTACTACACAGAAGGCTAGCTAGTCTGTGTTACTCTGTTGGCAGGGCTCTGTCTGTACTACACAGAAGGCTAGCTAGTCTGTGTTACTCTGTTGGCAGTGCTCTGTCTGTACTACACAGAAGGCTAGCTAGTCTGTGTTACTCTGTTGGCAGTGCTCTGTCTGTACTACACAGAAGGCTAGCTAGTCTGTGTTACTCTGCTGGCAGTGCTCTCTATGTACTACACAGCAGGCTAGCTAGGCTGTGTTACTCTGCCAGGGCTCTGTCTGTACTACACAGAAGGCTAGCTAGGCTGTGTTACTCTGCCAGGGCTCTGTCTGTACTACACAGAAGGCTAGCTAGTCTGTGTTACTCTGTTGGCAGGGCTCTGTCTGTACTACACAGCAGGCTAGCTAGGCTGTGTTACTCTGCTGGCAGTGCTCTGTCTGTACTACACAGAAGGCTAGCTAGGCTGTGTTACTCTGTTGGCAGTGCTCTGTCTGAACTACACAGAAGGCTAGCTAGACTGTGTTACTCTGCTGGCAGTGCTCTGTATGTACTACACAGAAGGCTAGCTAGTCTGTGTTACTCTGTTGGCAGGGCTCTGTCTGTACTACACAGAAGGCTAGCTAGTCTGTGTTACTCTGTTGGCAGTGCTCTGTCTGTACTACACAGAAGGCTAGCTAGTCTGTGTTTCTCTGCTGGCAGTGCTCTGTCTGTACTACACAGCAGGCTGCTAGTCTGTGTTACTCTGCTGGCAGTGCTTTGTCTGTACTACACAGAAGGCTAGCTAGTCTGTGTTACTCTGCTGGCAGTGCTCTGTCTGTACTACACAGCAGGCTGCTAGTCTGTGTTACTCTGCTGGCAGGGCTCTGTCTGTACTATACAGCAGGCTAGCTAGGCTGTTTTACTCTGTTGGCAGGGCTCTGTCTGTACTACACAGAAGGCTAGCTAGTCTGTGTTACTCTACTGGCAGTGCTCTGTCTGTACTACACAGCAGGCTAGCTAGTCTGTGTTACTCTGCTGGCAGGGCTCTGTCTGTACTACACAGAAGTTTAGCTAGGCTGTGTTACTCTGCTGGAAGTGCTCTGTCTGTACTACACAGAAGGCTAGCTAGTCTGTGTTACTCTGCTGGCAGGCTTCTGTCTGTACTACACAGCAGGCTAGCTAGTCTGTGTTACTCTGCTGGCAGTGCTCTGTCTGAACTACACAGAAGGCTATCTAGTCTGTGTTACTCTGCTGGCAGGGCTCTGTCTGTACTACACAGCAGGCTAGCTAGTCTGTGTTACTCTGCTGGCAGTGCTTTGTCTGTACTACACAGCAGGCTAGCTAGGCTGTGTTACTCTGCTGGCAGGGCTCTGTCTGTACTACACAGAAGGCTAGCTAGTCTGTGTTACTCTGTTGGCAGCGCTCTGTCTGAACTACACAGCAGACTGCAGCTCAAGGCCTCTGGTCGTCCTGTCTTACCTAATGCTTTCCTGCGTCAGTGCATCGTGTGTACGGTGGCCCAGCAGGATTTGGATGGTGAAGGTCCCTGTCACAGAAACTCTCTCTGCTTCCTGTCTTTACTGTAACAACAGACTGGGCATGCCTTCCAAATGGTTCCCTATATAGTGCAGTGCTTTAGACCAGAGACCTATGGGGTGCAGGGTGCTCTTTGGGACACCGCCTGCCTGTCACTCAGAATGCTGACAGGGGAAGTTGGAAAACCCTTCAGTGGAAGCAGATGTCTCTGGAATCTGAACTTTCATGAAGTTAGAGAGAGAGAGAGATGTATTTTTGGGGGTCCATTTTTTTAGCTTCTCTAATGCCCCCAACCCTCCTACACTCAGAAAAACGAGTGCCAAAAGGGTCCTTCGGCTGTCCCCAGAGGAAAACCCTTTTTGGTTCCAGGTAAAACTATTTTCGGTTCCATGTAGAACCCTCTGGGGAAAGTAAACATTATTAAATAGCTTCAAAATGTTGAATGCCTCCGCTCAGAATGCAAAGGCGCTTTCTCTCCTATTGTAACGATGTACACTGAGAGGCAGGAAGCAAGTTCAGGGAGTGAAGACATTTAATTAATAAATGGACATGACAGACTGTAGTTAATACCATAGACTGTAGTTAATACCATAGACTATGACCTACACTTTGACATGACAGACTGTAGTTAATACCATAGACTGTAGTTAATACCATAGACTGTAGTTAATACCATAGACTGTAGTTAATACCATAGACTACCACCTACACTTAGACATGACAGACTGTAGTTAATACCATAGACTACCACCTACACTTTGACATGTAGACTGTAGTTAATACCATAGACTGTAGTTAATACCATAGACTGTAGTTAATACCATAGACTGTAGTTAATACCATAGACTACCACCTACACTTTGACATGTAGACTGTAGTTAATACCATAGACTGTAGTTAATACCATAGACTGTAGTTAATACCATAGACTGTAGTTAATACCATAGACTACCACCTACACTTTGACATGTAGACTGTAGTTAATACCATAGACTACCACCTACACTTAGACATGACAGACTAGTTAATACCATAGACTGTAGTTAATACCATAGACTGTAGTTAATACCATAGACTGTAGTTAATACCATAGACTGTAGTTAATACCATAGACTATCACCTACACTTAGACATGACAGACTGTAGTTAATACCATAGACTGTAGTTAATACCATAGACTGTAGTTAATACCATAGACTGTAGTTAATACCATAGACTGTAGTTAATACCATAGACTACCATCTACACTTAGACATGTAGACTGTAGTTAATACCATAGACTGTAGTTAATACCATAGACTGTAGTTAATACCATAGACTGTAGTTAATACCATAGACTGTAGTTAATACCATCGACTACCACCTACACTTAGACATGACAGACTAGTTAATACCATAGACTGTAGTTAATACCATAGACTACCACCTACACTTAGACATGACAGACTAGTTAATACCATAGACTGTAGTTAATACCATAGACTACCACCTACACTTAGACATGACAGACTGTAGTTAATACCATAGACTACCACCTACACTTAGACATGACAGACTGTAGTTAATACCATAGACTACCACCTACACTTTGACATGTAGACTGTAGTTAATACCATAGACTGTAGTTAATACTATAGACTGTAGTTAATACCATAGACTACCATCTACACTTAGACATGACAGACTGTAGTTAATACCATAGACTGCCACCTACACTTTGACATGTAGACTGTAGTTAATACCATAGACTGTAGTTAATACCATAGACTACCACCTACACTTAGACATGACAGACTGTAGTTCATACCATAGACTGTAGTTAATACCATAGACTGTAGTTAATACCATAGACTGTAGTTAA
Organism: Salvelinus fontinalis; assembly: GCF_029448725.1. Lineage (NCBI taxonomy): Eukaryota > Metazoa > Chordata > Actinopteri > Salmoniformes > Salmonidae > Salvelinus > Salvelinus fontinalis. The sequence goes on from NW_026600259.1 coordinate 329,591, forward strand.
TACCATAGACTACCACCTACACTTTGACATGTAGACTGTAGTTAATACCATAGACTGTAGTTAATACCATAGACTGTAGTTAATACCATCGACTACCACCTACACTTAGACATGACAGACTGTAGTTAATACCATAGACTATCACCTACACTTTGACATGTAGACTGTAGTTAATACCATAGACTACCACCTACACTTAGGCATGTAGACTGTAGTTAATACCATCGACTACCACCTACACTTTGACATGTAGACTGTAGTTAATACCATAGACTGTAGTTAATACCATAGACTGTAGTTAATACCATAGACTGTAGTTAATACCATAGACTACCACCTACACGTAGACATGACAGACTGTAGTTAATACCATAGACTGTAGTTAATACCATAGACTGTAGTTAATACCATAGACTGTAGTTAATACCATAGACTATCACCTACACTTTGACATGTAGACTGTAGTTAATACCATAGACTACCACCTACACTTAGACATGTAGACTGTAGTTAATACCATAGACTGTAGTTAATACCATAGACTGTAGTTAATACCATAGACTGTAGTTAATACCATAGACTGTAGTTAATACCATAGACTATCACCTACACTTAGACATGACAGACTGTAGTTAATACCATAGACTGTCACCTACACTTAGACATGACAGACTGTAGTTAATACCATAGACTATCACCTACACTTAGACATGACAGACTGTAGTTAATACCATAGACTGTAGTTAATACCATAGACTGTAGTTAATACCATAGACTACCACCTACACTTAGACATGACAGACTGTAGTTAATACCATAGACTACCACCTATACTTTGACATGTAGACTGTAGTTAATACCATAGACTGTAGTTAATACCATAGACTGTAGTTAATACCATAGACTACCACCTACACTTAGACATGACAGACTGTAGTTAATACCATAGACTGTAGTTAATACCTTAGACTGTAGTTAATACCATAGACTACCACCTACACTTAGACATGACAGACTGTAGTTAATACCATAGACTGTAGTTAATACCATAGACTACCACCTACACTTAGACATGTAGACTGTAGTTCATACCATAGACTGTAGTTAATACCATAGACTACCACCTACACTTAGACATGACAGACTGTAGGTAATACCATAGACTGTAGTTAATACCATAGACTGTAGTTAATACCATAGACTACCTCCTACACTTAGACATGACAGACTGTAGTTAATACGATAGACTGTAGTTAATACCATAGACTATCACCTACACTTAGACATGTAGACTGTAGTTAATACCATAGACTGTAGTTAATACCATAGACTACCACCTACACTTAGACATGTAGACTGTAGTTAATACCATAGACTGTGGTTAATACCATAGACTACCACCTACACTTAGACATGTAGACTGTAGTTAATACCATAGACTACCACCTACACTTAGACATGTAGACTGTAGTTAATACCATAGACTGTAGTTAATACCATAGACTACCACCTACACTTAGACATGTAGACTGTAGTTAATACCATAGACTGTAGTTAATACCATAGACTACCACCTACACTTAGACATGTAGACTGTAGTTAATACCATAGACTGTAGTTAATACCATAGACTGTAGTTAATACCATAGACTACCACCTACACTTAGACACGTAGACTGTAGTTAATACCATAGACTACCACCTACACTTAGACATGTAGACTGTAGTTCATACCATAGACTGTAGTTAATACCATAGACTACCACCTACACGTAGACATGACAGACTGTAGTTAATACCATAGACTGTAGTTAATACCATAGACTGTAGTTAATACCATAGACTGTAGTTAATACCATAGACTATCACCTACACTTTGACATGTAGACTGTAGTTAATACCATAGACTACCACCTACACTTAGACATGTAGACTGTAGTTAATACCATAGACTGTAGTTAATACCATAGACTGTAGTTAATACCATAGACTGTAGTTAATACCATAGACTGTAGTTAATACCATAGACTATCACCTACACTTAGACATGACAGACTGTAGTTAATACCATAGACTGTCACCTACACTTAGACATGACAGACTGTAGTTAATACCATAGACTATCACCTACACTTAGACATGACAGACTGTAGTTAATACCATAGACTGTAGTTAATACCATAGACTGTAGTTAATACCATAGACTACCACCTACACTTAGACATGACAGACTGTAGTTAATACCATAGACTACCACCTATACTTTGACATGTAGACTGTAGTTAATACCATAGACTGTAGTTAATACCATAGACTGTAGTTAATACCATAGACTACCACCTACACTTGAACATGACAGACTGTAGTTAATACCATAGACTGTAGTTAATACCTTAGACTGTAGTTAATACCATAGACTACCACCTACACTTAGACATGACAGACTGTAGTTAATACCATAGACTGTAGTTAATACCATAGACTACCACCTACACTTAGACATGTAGACTGTAGTTCATACCATAGACTGTAGTTAATACCATAGACTACCACCTACACTTAGACATGACAGACTGTAGGTAATACCATAGACTGTAGTTAATACCATAGACTGTAGTTAATACCATAGACTACCTCCTACACTTAGACATGACAGACTGTAGTTAATACCATAGACTGTAGTTAATACCATAGACTATCACCTACACTTAGACATGTAGACTGTAGTTAATACCATAGACTGTAGTTAATACCATAGACTACCACCTACACTTAGACATGTAGACTGTAGTTAATACCATAGACTGTGGTTAATACCATAGACTACCACCTACACTTAGACATGTAGACTGTAGTTAATACCATAGACTACCACCTACACTTAGACATGTAGACTGTAGTTAATACCATAGACTGTAGTTAATACCATAGACTACCACCTACACTTAGACATGTAGACTGTAGTTAATACCATAGACTGTAGTTAATACCATAGACTACCACCTACACTTAGACATGTAGACTGTAGTTAATACCATAGACTGTAGTTAATACCATAGACTGTAGTTAATACCATAGACTACCACCTACACTTAGACACGTAGACTGTAGTTAATACCATAGACTACCACCTACACTTAGACATGACAGACTGTAGTTAATACCATAGACTACCACCTACACTTAGACATGACAGACTGTAGTTAATACCATAGACTACCACCTACACTTAGACATGACAGACTGTAGTTAATACCATAGACTGTAGTTAATACCATAGACTGTAGTTAATACCATAGACTGTAGTTAATACCATAGACTGTAGTTAATACCATAGACTACCACCTACACGTAGACATGACAGACTGTAGTTAATACCATAGACTGTAGTTAATACCATAGACTGTAGTTAATACCATAGACTGTAGTTAATACCATAGACTGTAGTTAATACCATAGACTATCACCTACACTTAGACATGTAGACTGTAGTTAATACCATAGACTGTAGTTAATACCATAGACTGTAGTTAATACCATAGACTTTAGTTAATACCATAGACTGTGGTTAATACCATAGACTACCACCTACACTTTGACATGTAGAATGTAGTTAATACCATAGACTACCACCTACACTTAGACATGACAGACTGTAGTTAATACCATAGACTGTAGTTAATACCATAGACTATCACCTACACTTAGACATGACAGACTGTAGTTAATACCATAGACTGTAGTTAATACCATAGACTACCACCTACACTTTGACATGTAGACTGTAGTTAATACCATAGACTGTAGTTAATACCATAGACTACCACCTACACTTAGACATGTAGACTGTAGTTAATACCATAGACTGTAGTTAATACCATAGACTATCACCTACACTTTGACATGACAGACTAGTTAATACCATAGACTGTAGTTAATACCATAGACTGTAGTTAATACCATAGACTACCACCTACACGTAGACATGACAGACTGTAGTTAATACCATAGACTGTAGTTAATACCATAGACTACCACCTACACTTAGACATGTAGACTGTAGTTAATACCATAGACTGTAGTTAATACCATAGACTGTAGTTAATACCATAGACTGTAGTTAATACCATAGACTGTAGTTAATACCATAGACTATCACCTACACTTAGACATGACAGACTGTAGTTAATACCATAGACTGTCACCTACACTTAGACATGACAGACTGTAGTTAATACCATAGACTATCACCTACACTTAGACATGACAGACTGTAGTTAATACCATAGACTGTAGTTAATACCATAGACTGTAGTTAATACCATAGACTACCACCTACACTTAGACATGACAGACTAGTTAATACCATAGAATGTAGTTAATACCATAGACTACCACCTACACTTAGACATGTAGACTGTAGTTAATACCATAGACTGTAGTTAATACCATAGACTGTAGTTAATACCATAGACTGTAGTTAATACCATAGACTGTAGTTAATACCATAGACTATCACCTACACTTAGACATGACAGACTGTAGTTAATACCATAGACTGTCACCTACACTTAGACATGACAGACTGTAGTTAATACCATAGACTATCACCTACACTTAGACATGACAGACTGTAGTTAATACCATAGACTGTAGTTAATACCATAGACTGTAGTTAATACCATAGACTACCACCTACACTTAGACATGACAGACTGTAGTTAATACCATAGACTACCACCTATACTTTGACATGTAGACTGTAGTTAATACCATAGACTGTAGTTCATACCATAGACTGTAGTTAATACCATAGACTACCACCTACACTTAGACATGACAGACTGTAGTTAATACCATAGACTGTAGTTAATACCTTAGACTGTAGTTAATACCATAGACTACCACCTACACTTAGACATGACAGACTGTAGTTAATACCATAGACTGTAGTTAATACCATAGACTACCACCTACACTTAGACATGTAGACTGTAGTTCATACCATAGACTGTAGTTAATACCATAGACTACCACCTACACTTAGACATGACAGACTGTAGGTAATACCATAGACTGTAGTTAATACCATAGACTGTAGTTAATACCATAGACTACCTCCTACACTTAGACATGACAGACTGTAGTTAATACGATAGACTGTAGTTAATACCATAGACTATCACCTACACTTAGACATGTAGACTGTAGTTAATACCATAGACTGTAGTTAATACCATAGACTACCACCTACACTTAGACATGTAGACTGTAGTTAATACCATAGACTGTGGTTAATACCATAGACTACCACCTACACTTAGACATGTAGACTGTAGTTAATACCATAGACTACCACCTACACTTAGACATGTAGACTGTAGTTAATACCATAGACTGTAGTTAATACCATAGACTACCACCTACACTTAGACATGTAGACTGTAGTTAATACCATAGACTGTAGTTAATACCATAGACTACCACCTACACTTAGACATGTAGACTGTAGTTAATACCATAGACTGTAGTTAATACCATAGACTGTAGTTAATACCATAGACTACCACCTACACTTAGACACGTAGACTGTAGTTAATACCATAGACTACCACCTACACTTAGACATGTAGACTGTAGTTCATACCATAGACTGTAGTTAATACCATAGACTACCACCTACACGTAGACATGACAGACTGTAGTTAATACCATAGACTGTAGTTAATACCATAGACTGTAGTTAATACCATAGACTGTAGTTAATACCATAGACTATCACCTACACTTTGACATGTAGACTGTAGTTAATACCATAGACTACCACCTACACTTAGACATGTAGACTGTAGTTAATACCATAGACTGTAGTTAATACCATAGACTGTAGTTAATACCATAGACTGTAGTTAATACCATAGACTGTAGTTAAAACCATAGACTATCACCTACACTTAGACATGACAGACTGTAGTTAATACCATAGACTGTCACCTACACTTAGACATGACAGACTGTAGTTAATACCATAGACTATCACCTACACTTAGACATGACAGACTGTAGTTAATACCATAGACTGTAGTTAATACCATAGACTGTAGTTAATACCATAGACTACCACCTACACTTAGACATGACAGACTGTAGTTAATACCATAGACTACCACCTATACTTTGACATGTAGACTGTAGTTAATACCATAGACTGTAGTTAATACCATAGACTGTAGTTAATACCATAGACTACCACCTACACTTGAACATGACAGACTGTAGTTAATACCATAGACTGTAGTTAATACCTTAGACTGTAGTTAATACCATAGACTACCACCTACACTTAGACATGACAGACTGTAGTTAATACCATAGACTGTAGTTAATACCATAGACTACCACCTACACTTAGACATGTAGACTGTAGTTCATACCATAGACTGTAGTTAATACCATAGACTACCACCTACACTTAGACATGACAGACTGTAGGTAATACCATAGACTGTAGTTAATACCATAGACTGTAGTTAATACCATAGACTACCTCCTACACTTAGACATGACAGACTGTAGTTAATACCATAGACTGTAGTTAATACCATAGACTATCACCTACACTTAGACATGTAGACTGTAGTTAATACCATAGACTGTAGTTAATACCATAGACTACCACCTACACTTAGACATGTAGACTGTAGTTAATACCATAGACTGTGGTTAATACCATAGACTACCACCTACACTTTGACATGTAGACTGTAGTTAATACCATAGACTGTAGTTAATACCATAGACTGTAGTTAATACCATAGACTGTAGTTAATACCATAGACTACCACCTACACTTTGACATGTAGACTGTAGTTAATACCATAGACTGTAGTTAATACCATAGACTGTAGTTAATACCATAGACTGTAGTTAATACCATAGACTACCACCTACACTTTGACATGTAGACTGTAGTTAATACCATAGACTACCACCTACACTTAGACATGACAGACTAGTTAATACCATAGACTGTAGTTAATACCATAGAATGTAGTTAATACCATAGACTGTAGTTAATACCATAGACTGTAGTTAATACCATAGACTATCACCTACACTTAGACATGACAGACTGTAGTTAATACCATAGACTGTAGTTAATACCATAGACTGTAGTTAATACCATAGACTGTAGTTAATACCATAGACTGTAGTTAATACCATAGACTACCATCTACACTTAGACATGTAGACTGTAGTTAATACCATAGACTGTAGTTAATACCATAGACTGTAGTTAATACCATAGACTGTAGTTAATACCATAGACTGTAGTTAATACCATCGACTACCACCTACACTTAGACATGACAGACTAGTTAATACCATAGACTGTAGTTAATACCATAGACTACCACCTACACTTAGACATGACAGACTAGTTAATACCATAGACTGTAGTTAATACCATAGACTACCACCTACACTTAGACATGACAGACTGTAGTTAATACCATAGACTACCACCTACACTTAGACATGACAGACTGTAGTTAATACCATAGACTACCACCTACACTTTGACATGTAGACTGTAGTTAATACCATAGACTGTAGTTAATACTATAGACTGTAGTTAATACCATAGACTACCATCTACACTTAGACATGACAGACTGTAGTTAATACCATAGACTGCCACCTACACTTTGACATGTAGACTGTAGTTAATACCATAGACTGTAGTTAATACCATAGACTACCACCTACACTTAGACATGACAGACTGTAGTTCATACCATAGACTGTAGTTAATACCATAGACTGTAGTTAATACCATAGACTGTAGTTAATACCATAGACTACCACCTACACTTTGACATGTAGACTGTAGTTAATACCATAGACTGTAGTTAATACCATAGACTGTAGTTAATACCATCGACTACCACCTACACTTAGACATGACAGACTGTAGTTAATACCATAGACTATCACCTACACTTTGACATGTAGACTGTAGTTAATACCATAGACTACCACCTACACTTAGGCATGTAGACTGTAGTTAATACCATCGACTACCACCTACACTTTGACATGTAGACTGTAGTTAATACCATAGACTGTAGTTAATACCATAGACTGTAGTTAATACCATAGACTGTAGTTAATACCATAGACTACCACCTACACGTAGACATGACAGACTGTAGTTAATACCATAGACTGTAGTTAATACCATAGACTGTAGTTAATACCATAGACTGTAGTTAATACCATAGACTATCACCTACACTTTGACATGTAGACTGTAGTTAATACCATAGACTACCACCTACACTTAGACATGTAGACTGTAGTTAATACCATAGACTGTAGTTAATACCATAGACTGTAGTTAATACCATAGACTGTAGTTAATACCATAGACTGTAGTTAATACCATAGACTATCACCTACACTTAGACATGACAGACTGTAGTTAATACCATAGACTGTCACCTACACTTAGACATGACAGACTGTAGTTAATACCATAGACTATCACCTACACTTAGACATGACAGACTGTAGTTAATACCATAGACTGTAGTTAATACCATAGACTGTAGTTAATACCATAGACTACCACCTACACTTAGACATGACAGACTGTAGTTAATACCATAGACTACCACCTATACTTTGACATGTAGACTGTAGTTAATACCATAGACTGTAGTTAATACCATAGACTGTAGTTAATACCATAGACTACCACCTACACTTAGACATGACAGACTGTAGTTAATACCATAGACTGTAGTTAATACCTTAGACTGTAGTTAATACCATAGACTACCACCTACACTTAGACATGACAGACTGTAGTTAATACCATAGACTGTAGTTAATACCATAGACTACCACCTACACTTAGACATGTAGACTGTAGTTCATACCATAGACTGTAGTTAATACCATAGACTACCACCTACACTTAGACATGACAGACTGTAGGTAATACCATAGACTGTAGTTAATACCATAGACTGTAGTTAATACCATAGACTACCTCCTACACTTAGACATGACAGACTGTAGTTAATACGATAGACTGTAGTTAATACCATAGACTATCACCTACACTTAGACATGTAGACTGTAGTTAATACCATAGACTGTAGTTAATACCATAGACTACCACCTACACTTAGACATGTAGACTGTAGTTAATACCATAGACTGTGGTTAATACCATAGACTACCACCTACACTTAGACATGTAGACTGTAGTTAATACCATAGACTACCACCTACACTTAGACATGTAGACTGTAGTTAATACCATAGACTGTAGTTAATACCATAGACTACCACCTACACTTTGACATGTAGACTGTAGTTAATACCATAGACTACCACCTACACTTAGACATGACAGACTAGTTAATACCATAGACTGTAGTTAATACCATAGACTGTAGTTAATACCATAGACTGTAGTTAATACCATAGACTGTAGTTAATACCATAGACTATCACCTACACTTAGACATGACAGACTGTAGTTAATACCATAGACTGTAGTTAATACCATAGACTGTAGTTAATACCATAGACTGTAGTTAATACCATAGACTGTAGTTAATACCATAGACTACCATCTACACTTAGACATGTAGACTGTAGTTAATACCATAGACTGTAGTTAATACCATAGACTGTAGTTAATACCATAGACTGTAGTTAATACCATAGACTGTAGTTAATACCATCGACTACCACCTACACTTAGACATGACAGACTAGTTAATACCATAGACTGTAGTTAATACCATAGACTACCACCTACACTTAGACATGACAGACTAGTTAATACCATAGACTGTAGTTAATACCATAGACTACCACCTACACTTAGACATGACAGACTGTAGTTAATACCATAGACTACCACCTACACTTAGACATGACAGACTGTAGTTAATACCATAGACTACCACCTACACTTTGACATGTAGACTGTAGTTAATACCATAGACTGTAGTTAATACTATAGACTGTAGTTAATACCATAGACTACCATCTACACTTAGACATGACAGACTGTAGTTAATACCATAGACTGCCACCTACACTTTGACATGTAGACTGTAGTTAATACCATAGACTGTAGTTAATACCATAGACTACCACCTACACTTAGACATGACAGACTGTAGTTCATACCATAGACTGTAGTTAATACCATAGACTGTAGTTAATACCATAGACTGTAGTTAATACCATAGACTACCACCTACACTTTGACATGTAGACTGTAGTTAATACCATAGACTGTAGTTAATACCATAGACTGTAGTTAATACCATCGACTACCACCTACACTTAGACATGACAGACTGTAGTTAATACCATAGACTATCACCTACACTTTGACATGTAGACTGTAGTTAATACCATAGACTACCACCTACACTTAGGCATGTAGACTGTAGTTAATACCATCGACTACCACCTACACTTTGACATGTAGACTGTAGTTAATACCATAGACTGTAGTTAATACCATAGACTGTAGTTAATACCATAGACTGTAGTTAATACCATAGACTACCACCTACACGTAGACATGACAGACTGTAGTTAATACCATAGACTGTAGTTAATACCATAGACTGTAGTTAATACCATAGACTGTAGTTAATACCATAGACTATCACCTACACTTTGACATGTAGACTGTAGTTAATACCATAGACTACCACCTACACTTAGACATGTAGACTGTAGTTAATACCATAGACTGTAGTTAATACCATAGACTGTAGTTAATACCATAGACTGTAGTTAATACCATAGACTGTAGTTAATACCATAGACTATCACCTACACTTAGACATGACAGACTGTAGTTAATACCATAGACTGTCACCTACACTTAGACATGACAGACTGTAGTTAATACCATAGACTATCACCTACACTTAGACATGACAGACTGTAGTTAATACCATAGACTGTAGTTAATACCATAGACTGTAGTTAATACCATAGACTACCACCTACACTTAGACATGACAGACTGTAGTTAATACCATAGACTACCACCTATACTTTGACATGTAGACTGTAGTTAATACCATAGACTGTAGTTAATACCATAGACTGTAGTTAATACCATAGACTACCACCTACACTTAGACATGACAGACTGTAGTTAATACCATAGACTGTAGTTAATACCTTAGACTGTAGTTAATACCATAGACTACCACCTACACTTAGACATGACAGACTGTAGTTAATACCATAGACTGTAGTTAATACCATAGACTACCACCTACACTTAGACATGTAGACTGTAGTTCATACCATAGACTGTAGTTAATACCATAGACTACCACCTACACTTAGACATGACAGACTGTAGGTAATACCATAGACTGTAGTTAATACCATAGACTGTAGTTAATACCATAGACTACCTCCTACACTTAGACATGACAGACTGTAGTTAATACGATAGACTGTAGTTAATACCATAGACTATCACCTACACTTAGACATGTAGACTGTAGTTAATACCATAGACTGTAGTTAATACCATAGACTACCACCTACACTTAGACATGTAGACTGTAGTTAATACCATAGACTGTGGTTAATACCATAGACTACCACCTACACTTAGACATGTAGACTGTAGTTAATACCATAGACTACCACCTACACTTAGACATGTAGACTGTAGTTAATACCATAGACTGTAGTTAATACCATAGACTACCACCTACACTTAGACATGTAGACTGTAGTTAATACCATAGACTGTAGTTAATACCATAGACTACCACCTACACTTAGACATGTAGACTGTAGTTAATACCATAGACTGTAGTTAATACCATAGACTGTAGTTAATACCATAGACTACCACCTACACTTAGACACGTAGACTGTAGTTAATACCATAGACTACCACCTACACTTAGACATGTAGACTGTAGTTCATACCATAGACTGTAGTTAATACCATAGACTACCACCTACACGTAGACATGACAGACTGTAGTTAATACCATAGACTGTAGTTAATACCATAGACTGTAGTTAATACCATAGACTGTAGTTAATACCATAGACTATCACCTACACTTTGACATGTAGACTGTAGTTAATACCATAGACTACCACCTACACTTAGACATGTAGACTGTAGTTAATACCATAGACTGTAGTTAATACCATAGACTGTAGTTAATACCATAGACTGTAGTTAATACCATAGACTGTAGTTAATACCATAGACTATCACCTACACTTAGACATGTAGACTGTAGTTAATACCATAGACTGTAGTTAATACCATAGACTACCACCTACACTTAGACATGTAGACTGTAGTTAATACCATAGACTGTGGTTAATACCATAGACTACCACCTACACTTTGACATGTAGACTGTAGTTAATACCATAGACTGTAGTTAATACCATAGACTGTAGTTAATACCATAGACTGTAGTTAATACCATAGACTACCACCTACACTTTGACATGTAGACTGTAGTTAATACCATAGACTGTAGTTAATACCATAGACTGTAGTTAATACCATAGACTGTAGTTAATACCATAGACTACCACCTACACTTTGACATGTAGACTGTAGTTAATACCATAGACTACCACCTACACTTAGACATGACAGACTAGTTAATACCATAGACTGTAGTTAATACCATAGACTGTAGTTAATACCATAGACTGTAGTTAATACCATAGACTGTAGTTAATACCATAGACTATCACCTACACTTAGACATGACAGACTGTAGTTAATACCATAGACTGTAGTTAATACCATAGACTGTAGTTAATACCATAGACTGTAGTTAATACCATAGACTGTAGTTAATACCATAGACTACCATCTACACTTAGACATGTAGACTGTAGTTAATACCATAGACTGTAGTTAATACCATAGACTGTAGTTAATACCATAGACTGTAGTTAATACCATAGACTGTAGTTAATACCATCGACTACCACCTACACTTAGACATGACAGACTAGTTAATACCATAGACTGTAGTTAATACCATAGACTACCACCTACACTTAGACATGACAGACTAGTTAATACCATAGACTGTAGTTAATACCATAGACTACCACCTACACTTAGACATGACAGACTGTAGTTAATACCATAGACTACCACCTACACTTAGACATGACAGACTGTAGTTAATACCATAGACTACCACCTACACTTTGACATGTAGACTGTAGTTAATACCATAGACTGTAGTTAATACTATAGACTGTAGTTAATACCATAGACTACCATCTACACTTAGACATGACAGACTGTAGTTAATACCATAGACTGCCACCTACACTTTGACATGTAGACTGTAGTTAATACCATAGACTGTAGTTAATACCATAGACTACCACCTACACTTAGACATGACAGACTGTAGTTCATACCATAGACTGTAGTTAATACCATAGACTGTAGTTAATACCATAGACTGTAGTTAATACCATAGACTACCACCTACACTTTGACATGTAGACTGTAGTTAATACCATAGACTGTAGTTAATACCATAGACTGTAGTTAATACCATCGACTACCACCTACACTTAGACATGACAGACTGTAGTTAATACCATAGACCATCACCTACACTTTGACATGTAGACTGTAGTTAATACCATAGACTACCACCTACACTTAGGCATGTAGACTGTAGTTAATACCATCGACTACCACCTACACTTTGACATGTAGACTGTAGTTAATACCATAGACTGTAGTTAATACCATAGACTGTAGTTAATACCATAGACTGTAGTTAATACCATAGACTACCACCTACACGTAGACATGACAGACTGTAGTTAATACCATAGACTGTAGTTAATACCATAGACTGTAGTTAATACCATAGACTGTAGTTAATACCATAGACTATCACCTACACTTTGACATGTAGACTGTAGTTAATACCATAGACTACCACCTACACTTAGACATGTAGACTGTAGTTAATACCATAGACTGTAGTTAATACCATAGACTGTAGTTAATACCATAGACTGTAGTTAATACCATAGACTGTAGTTAATACCATAGACTATCACCTACACTTAGACATGACAGACTGTAGTTAATACCATAGACTGTCACCTACACTTAGACATGACAGACTGTAGTTAATACCATAGACTATCACCTACACTTAGACATGACAGACTGTAGTTAATACCATAGACTGTAGTTAATACCATAGACTGTAGTTAATACCATAGACTACCACCTACACTTAGACATGACAGACTGTAGTTAATACCATAGACTACCACCTATACTTTGACATGTAGACTGTAGTTAATACCATAGACTGTAGTTAATACCATAGACTGTAGTTAATACCATAGACTACCACCTACACTTAGACATGACAGACTGTAGTTAATACCATAGACTGTAGTTAATACCTTAGACTGTAGTTAATACCATAGACTACCACCTACACTTAGACATGACAGACTGTAGTTAATACCATAGACTGTAGTTAATACCATAGACTACCACCTACACTTAGACATGTAGACTGTAGTTCATACCATAGACTGTAGTTAATACCATAGACTACCACCTACACTTAGACATGACAGACTGTAGGTAATACCATAGACTGTAGTTAATACCATAGACTGTAGTTAATACCATAGACTACCTCCTACACTTAGACATGACAGACTGTAGTTAATACGATAGACTGTAGTTAATACCATAGACTATCACCTACACTTAGACATGTAGACTGTAGTTAATACCATAGACTGTAGTTAATACCATAGACTACCACCTACACTTAGACATGTAGACTGTAGTTAATACCATAGACTGTGGTTAATACCATAGACTACCACCTACACTTAGACATGTAGACTGTAGTTAATACCATAGACTACCACCTACACTTAGACATGTAGACTGTAGTTAATACCATAGACTGTAGTTAATACCATAGACTACCACCTACACTTTGACATGTAGACTGTAGTTAATACCATAGACTACCACCTACACTTAGACATGACAGACTAGTTAATACCATAGACTGTAGTTAATACCATAGACTGTAGTTAATACCATAGACTGTAGTTAATACCATAGACTGTAGTTAATACCATAGACTATCACCTACACTTAGACATGACAGACTGTAGTTAATACCATAGACTGTAGTTAATACCATAGACTGTAGTTAATACCATAGACTGTAGTTAATACCATAGACTGTAGTTAATACCATAGACTGTAGTTAATACCATAGACTATCACCTACACTTAGACATGTAGACTGTAGTTAATACCATAGACTGTAGTTAATACCATAGACTACCACCTACACTTAGACATGTATACTGTAGTTAATACCATAGACTGTGGTTAATACCATAGACTACCACCTACACTTTGACATGTAGACTGTAGTTAATACCATAGACTGTAGTTAATACCATAGACTGTAGTTAATACCATAGACTGTAGTTAATACCATAGACTACCACCTACACTTTGACATGTAGACTGTAGTTAATACCATAGACTGTAGTTAATACCATAGACTGTAGTTAATACCATAGACTGTAGTTAATACCATAGACTACCACCTACACTTTGACATGTAGACTGTAGTTAATACCATAGACTACCACCTACACTTAGACATGACAGACTAGTTAATACCATAGACTGTAGTTAATACCATAGACTGTAGTTAATACCATAGACTGTAGTTAATACCATAGACTGTAGTTAATACCATAGACTATCACCTACACTTAGACATGACAGACTGTAGTTAATACCATAGACTGTAGTTAATACCATAGACTGTAGTTAATACCATAGACTGTAGTTAATACCATAGACTGTAGTTAATACCATAGACTACCATCTACACTTAGACATGTAGACTGTAGTTAATACCATAGACTGTAGTTAATACCATAGACTGTAGTTAATACCATAGACTGTAGTTAATACCATAGACTGTAGTTAATACCATCGACTACCACCTACACTTAGACATGACAGACTAGTTAATACCATAGACTGTAGTTAATACCATAGACTACCACCTACACTTAGACATGACAGACTAGTTAATACCATAGACTGTAGTTAATACCATAGACTACCACCTACACTTAGACATGACAGACTGTAGTTAATACCATAGACTACCACCTACACTTAGACATGACAGACTGTAGTTAATACCATAGACTACCACCTACACTTTGACATGTAGACTGTAGTTAATACCATAGACTGTAGTTAATACTATAGACTGTAGTTAATACCATAGACTACCATCTACACTTAGACATGACAGACTGTAGTTAATACCATAGACTGCCACCTACACTTTGACATGTAGACTGTAGTTAATACCATAGACTGTAGTTAATACCATAGACTACCACCTACACTTAGACATGACAGACTGTAGTTCATACCATAGACTGTAGTTAATACCATAGACTGTAGTTAATACCATAGACTGTAGTTAATACCATAGACTACCACCTACACTTTGACATGTAGACTGTAGTTAATACCATAGACTGTAGTTAATACCATAGACTGTAGTTAATACCATCGACTACCACCTACACTTAGACATGACAGACTGTAGTTAATACCATAGACTATCACCTACACTTTGACATGTAGACTGTAGTTAATACCATAGACTACCACCTACACTTAGGCATGTAGACTGTAGTTAATACCATCGACTACCACCTACACTTTGACATGTAGACTGTAGTTAATACCATAGACTGTAGTTAATACCATAGACTGTAGTTAATACCATAGACTGTAGTTAATACCATAGACTACCACCTACACGTAGACATGACAGACTGTAGTTAATACCATAGACTGTAGTTAATACCATAGACTGTAGTTAATACCATAGACTGTAGTTAATACCATAGACTATCACCTACACTTTGACATGTAGACTGTAGTTAATACCATAGACTACCACCTACACTTAGACATGTAGACTGTAGTTAATACCATAGACTGTAGTTAATACCATAGACTGTAGTTAATACCATAGACTGTAGTTAATACCATAGACTGTAGTTAATACCATAGACTATCACCTACACTTAGACATGACAGACTGTAGTTAATACCATAGACTGTCACCTACACTTAGACATGACAGACTGTAGTTAATACCATAGACTATCACCTACACTTAGACATGACAGACTGTAGTTAATACCATAGACTGTAGTTAATACCATAGACTGTAGTTAATACCATAGACTACCACCTACACTTAGACATGACAGACTGTAGTTAATACCATAGACTACCACCTATACTTTGACATGTAGACTGTAGTTAATACCATAGACTGTAGTTAATACCATAGACTGTAGTTAATACCATAGACTACCACCTACACTTAGACATGACAGACTGTAGTTAATACCATAGACTGTAGTTAATACCTTAGACTGTAGTTAATACCATAGACTACCACCTACACTTAGACATGACAGACTGTAGTTAATACCATAGACTGTAGTTAATACCATAGACTACCACCTACACTTAGACATGTAGACTGTAGTTCATACCATAGACTGTAGTTAATACCATAGACTACCACCTACACTTAGACATGACAGACTGTAGGTAATACCATAGACTGTAGTTAATACCATAGACTGTAGTTAATACCATAGACTACCTCCTACACTTAGACATGACAGACTGTAGTTAATACGATAGACTGTAGTTAATACCATAGACTATCACCTACACTTAGACATGTAGACTGTAGTTAATACCATAGACTGTAGTTAATACCATAGACTACCACCTACACTTAGACATGTAGACTGTAGTTAATACCATAGACTGTGGTTAATACCATAGACTACCACCTACACTTAGACATGTAGACTGTAGTTAATACCATAGACTACCACCTACACTTAGACATGTAGACTGTAGTTAATACCATAGACTGTAGTTAATACCATAGACTACCACCTACACTTTGACATGTAGACTGTAGTTAATACCATAGACTACCACCTACACTTAGACATGACAGACTAGTTAATACCATAGACTGTAGTTAATACCATAGACTGTAGTTAATACCATAGACTGTAGTTAATACCATAGACTGTAGTTAATACCATAGACTATCACCTACACTTAGACATGACAGACTGTAGTTAATACCATAGACTGTAGTTAATACCATAGACTGTAGTTAATACCATAGACTGTAGTTAATACCATAGACTGTAGTTAATACCATAGACTACCATCTACACTTAGACATGTAGACTGTAGTTAATACCATAGACTGTAGTTAATACCATAGACTGTAGTTAATACCATAGACTGTAGTTAATACCATAGACTGTAGTTAATACCATCGACTACCACCTACACTTAGACATGACAGACTAGTTAATACCATAGACTGTAGTTAATACCATAGACTACCACCTACACTTAGACATGACAGACTAGTTAATACCATAGACTGTAGTTAATACCATAGACTACCACCTACACTTAGACATGACAGACTGTAGTTAATACCATAGACTACCACCTACACTTAGACATGACAGACTGTAGTTAATACCATAGACTACCACCTACACTTTGACATGTAGACTGTAGTTAATACCATAGACTGTAGTTAATACTATAGACTGTAGTTAATACCATAGACTACCATCTACACTTAGACATGACAGACTGTAGTTAATACCATAGACTGCCACCTACACTTTGACATGTAGACTGTAGTTAATACCATAGACTGTAGTTAATACCATAGACTACCACCTACACTTAGACATGACAGACTGTAGTTCATAC
This sequence comes from Salvelinus fontinalis, assembly GCF_029448725.1. Lineage (NCBI taxonomy): Eukaryota > Metazoa > Chordata > Actinopteri > Salmoniformes > Salmonidae > Salvelinus > Salvelinus fontinalis. The sequence continues at coordinate 348,549 of NW_026600259.1, forward strand.
CATAGACTGTAGTTAATACCATAGACTGTAGTTAATACCATAGACTGTAGTTAATACCATAGACTACCACCTACACTTTGACATGTAGACTGTAGTTAATACCATAGACTGTAGTTAATACCATAGACTGTAGTTAATACCATCGACTACCACCTACACTTAGACATGACAGACTGTAGTTAATACCATAGACTATCACCTACACTTTGACATGTAGACTGTAGTTAATACCATAGACTACCACCTACACTTAGGCATGTAGACTGTAGTTAATACCATCGACTACCACCTACACTTTGACATGTAGACTGTAGTTAATACCATAGACTGTAGTTAATACCATAGACTGTAGTTAATACCATAGACTGTAGTTAATACCATAGACTACCACCTACACGTAGACATGACAGACTGTAGTTAATACCATAGACTGTAGTTAATACCATAGACTGTAGTTAATACCATAGACTGTAGTTAATACCATAGACTATCACCTACACTTTGACATGTAGACTGTAGTTAATACCATAGACTACCACCTACACTTAGACATGTAGACTGTAGTTAATACCATAGACTGTAGTTAATACCATAGACTGTAGTTAATACCATAGACTGTAGTTAATACCATAGACTGTAGTTAATACCATAGACTATCACCTACACTTAGACATGACAGACTGTAGTTAATACCATAGACTGTCACCTACACTTAGACATGACAGACTGTAGTTAATACCATAGACTATCACCTACACTTAGACATGACAGACTGTAGTTAATACCATAGACTGTAGTTAATACCATAGACTGTAGTTAATACCATAGACTACCACCTACACTTAGACATGACAGACTGTAGTTAATACCATAGACTACCACCTATACTTTGACATGTAGACTGTAGTTAATACCATAGACTGTAGTTAATACCATAGACTGTAGTTAATACCATAGACTACCACCTACACTTAGACATGACAGACTGTAGTTAATACCATAGACTGTAGTTAATACCTTAGACTGTAGTTAATACCATAGACTACCACCTACACTTAGACATGACAGACTGTAGTTAATACCATAGACTGTAGTTAATACCATAGACTACCACCTACACTTAGACATGTAGACTGTAGTTCATACCATAGACTGTAGTTAATACCATAGACTACCACCTACACTTAGACATGACAGACTGTAGGTAATACCATAGACTGTAGTTAATACCATAGACTGTAGTTAATACCATAGACTACCTCCTACACTTAGACATGACAGACTGTAGTTAATACGATAGACTGTAGTTAATACCATAGACTATCACCTACACTTAGACATGTAGACTGTAGTTAATACCATAGACTGTAGTTAATACCATAGACTACCACCTACACTTAGACATGTAGACTGTAGTTAATACCATAGACTGTGGTTAATACCATAGACTACCACCTACACTTAGACATGTAGACTGTAGTTAATACCATAGACTACCACCTACACTTAGACATGTAGACTGTAGTTAATACCATAGACTGTAGTTAATACCATAGACTACCACCTACACTTAGACATGTAGACTGTAGTTAATACCATAGACTGTAGTTAATACCATAGACTACCACCTACACTTAGACATGTAGACTGTAGTTAATACCATAGACTGTAGTTAATACCATAGACTGTAGTTAATACCATAGACTACCACCTACACTTAGACACGTAGACTGTAGTTAATACCATAGACTACCACCTACACTTAGACATGTAGACTGTAGTTCATACCATAGACTGTAGTTAATACCATAGACTACCACCTACACGTAGACATGACAGACTGTAGTTAATACCATAGACTGTAGTTAATACCATAGACTGTAGTTAATACCATAGACTGTAGTTAATACCATAGACTATCACCTACACTTTGACATGTAGACTGTAGTTAATACCATAGACTACCACCTACACTTAGACATGTAGACTGTAGTTAATACCATAGACTGTAGTTAATACCATAGACTGTAGTTAATACCATAGACTGTAGTTAATACCATAGACTGTAGTTAATACCATAGACTATCACCTACACTTAGACATGACAGACTGTAGTTAATACCATAGACTGTCACCTACACTTAGACATGACAGACTGTAGTTAATACCATAGACTATCACCTACACTTAGACATGACAGACTGTAGTTAATACCATAGACTGTAGTTAATACCATAGACTGTAGTTAATACCATAGACTACCACCTACACTTAGACATGACAGACTGTAGTTAATACCATAGACTACCACCTATACTTTGACATGTAGACTGTAGTTAATACCATAGACTGTAGTTAATACCATAGACTGTAGTTAATACCATAGACTACCACCTACACTTGAACATGACAGACTGTAGTTAATACCATAGACTGTAGTTAATACCTTAGACTGTAGTTAATACCATAGACTACCACCTACACTTAGACATGACAGACTGTAGTTAATACCATAGACTGTAGTTAATACCATAGACTACCACCTACACTTAGACATGTAGACTGTAGTTCATACCATAGACTGTAGTTAATACCATAGACTACCACCTACACTTAGACATGACAGACTGTAGGTAATACCATAGACTGTAGTTAATACCATAGACTGTAGTTAATACCATAGACTACCTCCTACACTTAGACATGACAGACTGTAGTTAATACCATAGACTGTAGTTAATACCATAGACTATCACCTACACTTAGACATGTAGACTGTAGTTAATACCATAGACTGTAGTTAATACCATAGACTACCACCTACACTTAGACATGTAGACTGTAGTTAATACCATAGACTGTGGTTAATACCATAGACTACCACCTACACTTAGACATGTAGACTGTAGTTAATACCATAGACTACCACCTACACTTAGACATGTAGACTGTAGTTAATACCATAGACTGTAGTTAATACCATAGACTACCACCTACACTTAGACATGTAGACTGTAGTTAATACCATAGACTGTAGTTAATACCATAGACTACCACCTACACTTAGACATGTAGACTGTAGTTAATACCATAGACTGTAGTTAATACCATAGACTGTAGTTAATACCATAGACTACCACCTACACTTAGACACGTAGACTGTAGTTAATACCATAGACTACCACCTACACTTAGACATGACAGACTGTAGTTAATACCATAGACTACCACCTACACTTAGACATGACAGACTGTAGTTAATACCATAGACTACCACCTACACTTAGACATGACAGACTGTAGTTAATACCATAGACTGTAGTTAATACCATAGACTGTAGTTAATACCATAGACTGTAGTTAATACCATAGACTGTAGTTAATACCATAGACTACCACCTACACGTAGACATGACAGACTGTAGTTAATACCATAGACTGTAGTTAATACCATAGACTGTAGTTAATACCATAGACTGTAGTTAATACCATAGACTGTAGTTAATACCATAGACTATCACCTACACTTAGACATGTAGACTGTAGTTAATACCATAGACTGTAGTTAATACCATAGACTGTAGTTAATACCATAGACTTTAGTTAATACCATAGACTGTGGTTAATACCATAGACTACCACCTACACTTTGACATGTAGAATGTAGTTAATACCATAGACTACCACCTACACTTAGACATGACAGACTGTAGTTAATACCATAGACTGTAGTTAATACCATAGACTATCACCTACACTTAGACATGACAGACTGTAGTTAATACCATAGACTGTAGTTAATACCATAGACTACCACCTACACTTTGACATGTAGACTGTAGTTAATACCATAGACTGTAGTTAATACCATAGACTACCACCTACACTTAGACATGTAGACTGTAGTTAATACCATAGACTGTAGTTAATACCATAGACTATCACCTACACTTTGACATGACAGACTAGTTAATACCATAGACTGTAGTTAATACCATAGACTGTAGTTAATACCATAGACTACCACCTACACGTAGACATGACAGACTGTAGTTAATACCATAGACTGTAGTTAATACCATAGACTACCACCTACACTTAGACATGTAGACTGTAGTTAATACCATAGACTGTAGTTAATACCATAGACTGTAGTTAATACCATAGACTGTAGTTAATACCATAGACTGTAGTTAATACCATAGACTATCACCTACACTTAGACATGACAGACTGTAGTTAATACCATAGACTGTCACCTACACTTAGACATGACAGACTGTAGTTAATACCATAGACTATCACCTACACTTAGACATGACAGACTGTAGTTAATACCATAGACTGTAGTTAATACCATAGACTGTAGTTAATACCATAGACTACCACCTACACTTAGACATGACAGACTAGTTAATACCATAGAATGTAGTTAATACCATAGACTACCACCTACACTTAGACATGTAGACTGTAGTTAATACCATAGACTGTAGTTAATACCATAGACTGTAGTTAATACCATAGACTGTAGTTAATACCATAGACTGTAGTTAATACCATAGACTATCACCTACACTTAGACATGACAGACTGTAGTTAATACCATAGACTGTCACCTACACTTAGACATGACAGACTGTAGTTAATACCATAGACTATCACCTACACTTAGACATGACAGACTGTAGTTAATACCATAGACTGTAGTTAATACCATAGACTGTAGTTAATACCATAGACTACCACCTACACTTAGACATGACAGACTGTAGTTAATACCATAGACTACCACCTATACTTTGACATGTAGACTGTAGTTAATACCATAGACTGTAGTTCATACCATAGACTGTAGTTAATACCATAGACTACCACCTACACTTAGACATGACAGACTGTAGTTAATACCATAGACTGTAGTTAATACCTTAGACTGTAGTTAATACCATAGACTACCACCTACACTTAGACATGACAGACTGTAGTTAATACCATAGACTGTAGTTAATACCATAGACTACCACCTACACTTAGACATGTAGACTGTAGTTCATACCATAGACTGTAGTTAATACCATAGACTACCACCTACACTTAGACATGACAGACTGTAGGTAATACCATAGACTGTAGTTAATACCATAGACTGTAGTTAATACCATAGACTACCTCCTACACTTAGACATGACAGACTGTAGTTAATACGATAGACTGTAGTTAATACCATAGACTATCACCTACACTTAGACATGTAGACTGTAGTTAATACCATAGACTGTAGTTAATACCATAGACTACCACCTACACTTAGACATGTAGACTGTAGTTAATACCATAGACTGTGGTTAATACCATAGACTACCACCTACACTTAGACATGTAGACTGTAGTTAATACCATAGACTACCACCTACACTTAGACATGTAGACTGTAGTTAATACCATAGACTGTAGTTAATACCATAGACTACCACCTACACTTAGACATGTAGACTGTAGTTAATACCATAGACTGTAGTTAATACCATAGACTACCACCTACACTTAGACATGTAGACTGTAGTTAATACCATAGACTGTAGTTAATACCATAGACTGTAGTTAATACCATAGACTACCACCTACACTTAGACACGTAGACTGTAGTTAATACCATAGACTACCACCTACACTTAGACATGTAGACTGTAGTTCATACCATAGACTGTAGTTAATACCATAGACTACCACCTACACGTAGACATGACAGACTGTAGTTAATACCATAGACTGTAGTTAATACCATAGACTGTAGTTAATACCATAGACTGTAGTTAATACCATAGACTATCACCTACACTTTGACATGTAGACTGTAGTTAATACCATAGACTACCACCTACACTTAGACATGTAGACTGTAGTTAATACCATAGACTGTAGTTAATACCATAGACTGTAGTTAATACCATAGACTGTAGTTAATACCATAGACTGTAGTTAATACCATAGACTATCACCTACACTTAGACATGACAGACTGTAGTTAATACCATAGACTGTCACCTACACTTAGACATGACAGACTGTAGTTAATACCATAGACTATCACCTACACTTAGACATGACAGACTGTAGTTAATACCATAGACTGTAGTTAATACCATAGACTGTAGTTAATACCATAGACTACCACCTACACTTAGACATGACAGACTGTAGTTAATACCATAGACTACCACCTATACTTTGACATGTAGACTGTAGTTAATACCATAGACTGTAGTTAATACCATAGACTGTAGTTAATACCATAGACTACCACCTACACTTGAACATGACAGACTGTAGTTAATACCATAGACTGTAGTTAATACCTTAGACTGTAGTTAATACCATAGACTACCACCTACACTTAGACATGACAGACTGTAGTTAATACCATAGACTGTAGTTAATACCATAGACTACCACCTACACTTAGACATGTAGACTGTAGTTCATACCATAGACTGTAGTTAATACCATAGACTACCACCTACACTTAGACATGACAGACTGTAGGTAATACCATAGACTGTAGTTAATACCATAGACTGTAGTTAATACCATAGACTACCTCCTACACTTAGACATGACAGACTGTAGTTAATACCATAGACTGTAGTTAATACCATAGACTATCACCTACACTTAGACATGTAGACTGTAGTTAATACCATAGACTGTAGTTAATACCATAGACTACCACCTACACTTAGACATGTAGACTGTAGTTAATACCATAGACTGTGGTTAATACCATAGACTACCACCTACACTTTGACATGTAGACTGTAGTTAATACCATAGACTGTAGTTAATACCATAGACTGTAGTTAATACCATAGACTGTAGTTAATACCATAGACTACCACCTACACTTTGACATGTAGACTGTAGTTAATACCATAGACTGTAGTTAATACCATAGACTGTAGTTAATACCATAGACTGTAGTTAATACCATAGACTACCACCTACACTTTGACATGTAGACTGTAGTTAATACCATAGACTACCACCTACACTTAGACATGACAGACTAGTTAATACCATAGACTGTAGTTAATACCATAGACTGTAGTTAATACCATAGACTGTAGTTAATACCATAGACTGTAGTTAATACCATAGACTATCACCTACACTTAGACATGACAGACTGTAGTTAATACCATAGACTGTAGTTAATACCATAGACTGTAGTTAATACCATAGACTGTAGTTAATACCATAGACTGTAGTTAATACCATAGACTACCATCTACACTTAGACATGTAGACTGTAGTTAATACCATAGACTGTAGTTAATACCATAGACTGTAGTTAATACCATAGACTGTAGTTAATACCATAGACTGTAGTTAATACCATCGACTACCACCTACACTTAGACATGACAGACTAGTTAATACCATAGACTGTAGTTAATACCATAGACTACCACCTACACTTAGACATGACAGACTAGTTAATACCATAGACTGTAGTTAATACCATAGACTACCACCTACACTTAGACATGACAGACTGTAGTTAATACCATAGACTACCACCTACACTTAGACATGACAGACTGTAGTTAATACCATAGACTACCACCTACACTTTGACATGTAGACTGTAGTTAATACCATAGACTGTAGTTAATACTATAGACTGTAGTTAATACCATAGACTACCATCTACACTTAGACATGACAGACTGTAGTTAATACCATAGACTGCCACCTACACTTTGACATGTAGACTGTAGTTAATACCATAGACTGTAGTTAATACCATAGACTACCACCTACACTTAGACATGACAGACTGTAGTTCATACCATAGACTGTAGTTAATACCATAGACTGTAGTTAATACCATAGACTGTAGTTAATACCATAGACTACCACCTACACTTTGACATGTAGACTGTAGTTAATACCATAGACTGTAGTTAATACCATAGACTGTAGTTAATACCATCGACTACCACCTACACTTAGACATGACAGACTGTAGTTAATACCATAGACTATCACCTACACTTTGACATGTAGACTGTAGTTAATACCATAGACTACCACCTACACTTAGGCATGTAGACTGTAGTTAATACCATCGACTACCACCTACACTTTGACATGTAGACTGTAGTTAATACCATAGACTGTAGTTAATACCATAGACTGTAGTTAATACCATAGACTGTAGTTAATACCATAGACTACCACCTACACGTAGACATGACAGACTGTAGTTAATACCATAGACTGTAGTTAATACCATAGACTGTAGTTAATACCATAGACTGTAGTTAATACCATAGACTATCACCTACACTTTGACATGTAGACTGTAGTTAATACCATAGACTACCACCTACACTTAGACATGTAGACTGTAGTTAATACCATAGACTGTAGTTAATACCATAGACTGTAGTTAATACCATAGACTGTAGTTAATACCATAGACTGTAGTTAATACCATAGACTATCACCTACACTTAGACATGACAGACTGTAGTTAATACCATAGACTGTCACCTACACTTAGACATGACAGACTGTAGTTAATACCATAGACTATCACCTACACTTAGACATGACAGACTGTAGTTAATACCATAGACTGTAGTTAATACCATAGACTGTAGTTAATACCATAGACTACCACCTACACTTAGACATGACAGACTGTAGTTAATACCATAGACTACCACCTATACTTTGACATGTAGACTGTAGTTAATACCATAGACTGTAGTTAATACCATAGACTGTAGTTAATACCATAGACTACCACCTACACTTAGACATGACAGACTGTAGTTAATACCATAGACTGTAGTTAATACCTTAGACTGTAGTTAATACCATAGACTACCACCTACACTTAGACATGACAGACTGTAGTTAATACCATAGACTGTAGTTAATACCATAGACTACCACCTACACTTAGACATGTAGACTGTAGTTCATACCATAGACTGTAGTTAATACCATAGACTACCACCTACACTTAGACATGACAGACTGTAGGTAATACCATAGACTGTAGTTAATACCATAGACTGTAGTTAATACCATAGACTACCTCCTACACTTAGACATGACAGACTGTAGTTAATACGATAGACTGTAGTTAATACCATAGACTATCACCTACACTTAGACATGTAGACTGTAGTTAATACCATAGACTGTAGTTAATACCATAGACTACCACCTACACTTAGACATGTAGACTGTAGTTAATACCATAGACTGTGGTTAATACCATAGACTACCACCTACACTTAGACATGTAGACTGTAGTTAATACCATAGACTACCACCTACACTTAGACATGTAGACTGTAGTTAATACCATAGACTGTAGTTAATACCATAGACTACCACCTACACTTAGACATGTAGACTGTAGTTAATACCATAGACTGTAGTTAATACCATAGACTACCACCTACACTTAGACATGTAGACTGTAGTTAATACCATAGACTGTAGTTAATACCATAGACTGTAGTTAATACCATAGACTACCACCTACACTTAGACACGTAGACTGTAGTTAATACCATAGACTACCACCTACACTTAGACATGTAGACTGTAGTTCATACCATAGACTGTAGTTAATACCATAGACTACCACCTACACGTAGACATGACAGACTGTAGTTAATACCATAGACTGTAGTTAATACCATAGACTGTAGTTAATACCATAGACTGTAGTTAATACCATAGACTATCACCTACACTTTGACATGTAGACTGTAGTTAATACCATAGACTACCACCTACACTTAGACATGTAGACTGTAGTTAATACCATAGACTGTAGTTAATACCATAGACTGTAGTTAATACCATAGACTGTAGTTAATACCATAGACTGTAGTTAATACCATAGACTATCACCTACACTTAGACATGACAGACTGTAGTTAATACCATAGACTGTCACCTACACTTAGACATGACAGACTGTAGTTAATACCATAGACTATCACCTACACTTAGACATGACAGACTGTAGTTAATACCATAGACTGTAGTTAATACCATAGACTGTAGTTAATACCATAGACTACCACCTACACTTAGACATGACAGACTGTAGTTAATACCATAGACTACCACCTATACTTTGACATGTAGACTGTAGTTAATACCATAGACTGTAGTTAATACCATAGACTGTAGTTAATACCATAGACTACCACCTACACTTGAACATGACAGACTGTAGTTAATACCATAGACTGTAGTTAATACCTTAGACTGTAGTTAATACCATAGACTACCACCTACACTTAGACATGACAGACTGTAGTTAATACCATAGACTGTAGTTAATACCATAGACTACCACCTACACTTAGACATGTAGACTGTAGTTCATACCATAGACTGTAGTTAATACCATAGACTACCACCTACACTTAGACATGACAGACTGTAGGTAATACCATAGACTGTAGTTAATACCATAGACTGTAGTTAATACCATAGACTACCTCCTACACTTAGACATGACAGACTGTAGTTAATACCATAGACTGTAGTTAATACCATAGACTATCACCTACACTTAGACATGTAGACTGTAGTTAATACCATAGACTGTAGTTAATACCATAGACTACCACCTACACTTAGACATGTAGACTGTAGTTAATACCATAGACTGTGGTTAATACCATAGACTACCACCTACACTTAGACATGTAGACTGTAGTTAATACCATAGACTACCACCTACACTTAGACATGTAGACTGTAGTTAATACCATAGACTGTAGTTAATACCATAGACTACCACCTACACTTAGACATGTAGACTGTAGTTAATACCATAGACTGTAGTTAATACCATAGACTACCACCTACACTTAGACATGTAGACTGTAGTTAATACCATAGACTGTAGTTAATACCATAGACTGTAGTTAATACCATAGACTACCACCTACACTTAGACACGTAGACTGTAGTTAATACCATAGACTACCACCTACACTTAGACATGACAGACTGTAGTTAATACCATAGACTACCACCTACACTTAGACATGACAGACTGTAGTTAATACCATAGACTACCACCTACACTTAGACATGACAGACTGTAGTTAATACCATAGACTGTAGTTAATACCATAGACTGTAGTTAATACCATAGACTGTAGTTAATACCATAGACTGTAGTTAATACCATAGACTACCACCTACACGTAGACATGACAGACTGTAGTTAATACCATAGACTGTAGTTAATACCATAGACTGTAGTTAATACCATAGACTGTAGTTAATACCATAGACTGTAGTTAATACCATAGACTATCACCTACACTTAGACATGTAGACTGTAGTTAATACCATAGACTGTAGTTAATACCATAGACTGTAGTTAATACCATAGACTGTAGTTAATACCATAGACTGTGGTTAATACCATAGACTACCACCTACACTTTGACATGTAGAATGTAGTTAATACCATAGACTACCACCTACACTTAGACATGACAGACTGTAGTTAATACCATAGACTGTAGTTAATACCATAGACTATCACCTACACTTAGACATGACAGACTGTAGTTAATACCATAGACTGTAGTTAATACCATAGACTACCACCTACACTTTGACATGTAGACTGTAGTTAATACCATAGACTGTAGTTAATACCATAGACTACCACCTACACTTAGACATGTAGACTGTAGTTAATACCATAGACTGTAGTTAATACCATAGACTATCACCTACACTTTGACATGACAGACTAGTTAATACCATAGACTGTAGTTAATACCATAGACTGTAGTTAATACCATAGACTACCACCTACACGTAGACATGACAGACTGTAGTTAATACCATAGACTGTAGTTAATACCATAGACTACCACCTACACTTAGACATGTAGACTGTAGTTAATACCATAGACTGTAGTTAATACCATAGACTGTAGTTAATACCATAGACTGTAGTTAATACCATAGACTGTAGTTAATACCATAGACTATCACCTACACTTAGACATGACAGACTGTAGTTAATACCATAGACTGTCACCTACACTTAGACATGACAGACTGTAGTTAATACCATAGACTATCACCTACACTTAGACATGACAGACTGTAGTTAATACCATAGACTGTAGTTAATACCATAGACTGTAGTTAATACCATAGACTACCACCTACACTTAGACATGACAGACTAGTTAATACCATAGAATGTAGTTAATACCATAGACTACCACCTACACTTAGACATGTAGACTGTAGTTAATACCATAGACTGTAGTTAATACCATAGACTGTAGTTAATACCATAGACTGTAGTTAATACCATAGACTGTAGTTAATACCATAGACTATCACCTACACTTAGACATGACAGACTGTAGTTAATACCATAGACTGTCACCTACACTTAGACATGACAGACTGTAGTTAATACCATAGACTATCACCTACACTTAGACATGACAGACTGTAGTTAATACCATAGACTGTAGTTAATACCATAGACTGTAGTTAATAGCATAGACTACCACCTACACTTAGACATGACAGACTGTAGTTAATACCATAGACTACCACCTATACTTTGACATGTAGACTGTAGTTAATACCATAGACTGTAGTTCATACCATAGACTGTAGTTAATACCATAGACTACCACCTACACTTAGACATGACAGACTGTAGTTAATACCATAGACTGTAGTTAATACCTTAGACTGTAGTTAATACCATAGACTACCACCTACACTTAGACATGACAGACTGTAGTTAATACCATAGACTGTAGTTAATACCATAGACTACCACCTACACTTAGACATGTAGACTGTAGTTCATACCATAGACTGTAGTTAATACCATAGACTACCACCTACACTTAGACATGACAGACTGTAGTTAATACCATAGACTGTAGTTAATACCATAGACTACCACCTACACTTAGACATGTAGACTGTAGTTAATACCATAGACTGTAGTTAATACCATAGACTGTAGTTAATACCATAGACTACCACCTACACTTAGACATGTAGACTGTAGTTAATACCATAGACTACCACCTACACTTAGACATGTAGACTGTAGTTCATACCATAGACTGTAGTTAATACCATAGACTACCACCTACACGTAGACATGACAGACTGTAGTTAATACCATAGACTGTAGTTAATACCATAGACTGTAGTTAATACCATAGACTGTAGTTAATACCATAGACTATCACCTACACTTTGACATGTAGACTGTAGTTAATACCATAGACTACCACCTACACTTAGACATGTAGACTGTAGTTAATACCATAGACTGTAGTTAATACCATAGACTGTAGTTAATACCATAGACTGTAGTTAATACCATAGACTGTAGTTAATACCATAGACTATCACCTACACTTAGACATGACAGACTGTAGTTAATACCATAGACTGTCACCTACACTTAGACATGACAGACTGTAGTTAATACCATAGACTATCACCTACACTTAGACATGACAGACTGTAGTTAATACCATAGACTGTAGTTAATACCATAGACTGTAGTTAATACCATAGACTACCACCTACACTTAGACATGACAGACTGTAGTTAATACCATAGACTACCACCTATACTTTGACATGTAGACTGTAGTTAATACCATAGACTGTAGTTAATACCATAGACTGTAGTTAATACCATAGACTACCACCTACACTTGAACATGACAGACTGTAGTTAATACCATAGACTGTAGTTAATACCTTAGACTGTAGTTAATACCATAGACTACCACCTACACTTAGACATGACAGACTGTAGTTAATACCATAGACTGTAGTTAATACCATAGACTACCACCTACACTTAGACATGTAGACTGTAGTTCATACCATAGACTGTAGTTAATACCATAGACTACCACCTACACTTAGACATGACAGACTGTAGGTAATACCATAGACTGTAGTTAATACCATAGACTGTAGTTAATACCATAGACTACCTCCTACACTTAGACATGACAGACTGTAGTTAATACCATAGACTGTAGTTAATACCATAGACTATCACCTACACTTAGACATGTAGACTGTAGTTAATACCATAGACTGTAGTTAATACCATAGACTACCACCTACACTTAGACATGTAGACTGTAGTTAATACCATAGACTGTGGTTAATACCATAGACTACCACCTACACTTAGACATGTAGACTGTAGTTAATACCATAGACTACCACCTACACTTAGACATGTAGACTGTAGTTAATACCATAGACTGTAGTTAATACCATAGACTACCACCTACACTTAGACATGTAGACTGTAGTTAATACCATAGACTGTAGTTAATACCATAGACTACCACCTACACTTAGACATGTAGACTGTAGTTAATACCATAGACTGTAGTTAATACCATAGACTGTAGTTAATACCATAGACTACCACCTACACTTAGACACGTAGACTGTAGTTAATACCATAGACTACCACCTACACTTAGACATGACAGACTGTAGTTAATACCATAGACTACCACCTACACTTAGACATGACAGACTGTAGTTAATACCATAGACTACCACCTACACTTAGACATGACAGACTGTAGTTAATACCATAGACTGTAGTTAATACCATAGACTGTAGTTAATACCATAGACTGTAGTTAATACCATAGACTGTAGTTAATACCATAGACTACCACCTACACGTAGACATGACAGACTGTAGTTAATACCATAGACTGTAGTTAATACCATAGACTGTAGTTAATACCATAGACTGTAGTTAATACCATAGACTGTAGTTAATACCATAGACTATCACCTACACTTAGACATGTAGACTGTAGTTAATACCATAGACTGTAGTTAATACCATAGACTGTAGTTAATACCATAGACTGTAGTTAATACCATAGACTGTGGTTAATACCATAGACTACCACCTACACTTTGACATGTAGAATGTAGTTAATACCATAGACTACCACCTACACTTAGACATGACAGACTGTAGTTAATACCATAGACTGTAGTTAATACCATAGACTATCACCTACACTTAGACATGACAGACTGTAGTTAATACCATAGACTGTAGTTAATACCATAGACTACCACCTACACTTTGACATGTAGACTGTAGTTAATACCATAGACTGTAGTTAATACCATAGACTACCACCTACACTTAGACATGTAGACTGTAGTTAATACCATAGACTGTAGTTAATACCATAGACTATCACCTACACTTTGACATGACAGACTAGTTAATACCATAGACTGTAGTTAATACCATAGACTGTAGTTAATACCATAGACTACCACCTACACGTAGACATGACAGACTGTAGTTAATACCATAGACTGTAGTTAATACCATAGACTACCACCTACACTTAGACATGTAGACTGTAGTTAATACCATAGACTGTAGTTAATACCATAGACTGTAGTTAATACCATAGACTGTAGTTAATACCATAGACTGTAGTTAATACCATAGACTATCACCTACACTTAGACATGACAGACTGTAGTTAATACCATAGACTGTCACCTACACTTAGACATGACAGACTGTAGTTAATACCATAGACTATCACCTACACTTAGACATGACAGACTGTAGTTAATACCATAGACTGTAGTTAATACCATAGACTGTAGTTAATACCATAGACTACCACCTACACTTAGACATGACAGACTAGTTAATACCATAGAATGTAGTTAATACCATAGACTACCACCTACACTTAGACATGTAGACTGTAGTTAATACCATAGACTGTAGTTAATACCATAGACTGTAGTTAATACCATAGACTGTAGTTAATACCATAGACTGTAGTTAATACCATAGACTATCACCTACACTTAGACATGACAGACTGTAGTTAATACCATAGACTGTCACCTACACTTAGACATGACAGACTGTAGTTAATACCATAGACTATCACCTACACTTAGACATGACAGACTGTAGTTAATACCATAGACTGTAGTTAATACCATAGACTGTAGTTAATAGCATAGACTACCACCTACACTTAGACATGACAGACTGTAGTTAATACCATAGACTACCACCTATACTTTGACATGTAGACTGTAGTTAATACCATAGACTGTAGTTCATACCATAGACTGTAGTTAATACCATAGACTACCACCTACACTTAGACATGACAGACTGTAGTTAATACCATAGACTGTAGTTAATACCTTAGACTGTAGTTAATACCATAGACTACCACCTACACTTAGACATGACAGACTGTAGTTAATACCATAGACTGTAGTTAATACCATAGACTACCACCTACACTTAGACATGTAGACTGTAGTTCATACCATAGACTGTAGTTAATACCATAGACTACCACCTACACTTAGACATGACAGACTGTAGGTAATACCATAGACTGTAGTTAATACCATAGACTGTAGTTAATACCATAGACTACCTCCTACACTTAGACATGACAGACTGTAGTTAATACGATAGACTGTAGTTAATACCATAGACTATCACCTACACTTAGACATGTAGACTGTAGTTAATACCATAGACTGTAGTTAATACCATAGACTACCACCTACACTTAGACATGTAGACTGTAGTTAATACCATAGACTGTGGTTAATACCATAGACTACCACCTACACTTAGACATGTAGACTGTAGTTAATACCATAGACTACCACCTACACTTAGACATGTAGACTGTAGTTAATACCATAGACTGTAGTTAATACCATAGACTACCACCTACACTTAGACATGTAGACTGTAGTTAATACCATAGACTGTAGTTAATACCATAGACTACCACCTACACTTAGACATGTAGACTGTAGTTAATACCATAGACTGTAGTTAATACCATAGACTGTAGTTAATACCATAGACTACCACCTACACTTAGACACGTAGACTGTAGTTAATACCATAGACTACCACCTACACTTAGACATGTAGACTGTAGTTCATACCATAGACTGTAGTTAATACCATAGACTACCACCTACACGTAGACATGACAGACTGTAGTTAATACCATAGACTGTAGTTAATACCATAGACTGTAGTTAATACCATAGACTGTAGTTAATACCATAGACTATCACCTACACTTTGACATGTAGACTGTAGTTAATACCATAGACTACCACCTACACTTAGACATGTAGACTGTAGTTAATACCATAGACTGTAGTTAATACCATAGACTGTAGTTAATACCATAGACTGTAGTTAATACCATAGACTGTAGTTAATACCATAGACTATCACCTACACTTAGACATGACAGACTGTAGTTAATACCATAGACTGTCACCTACACTTAGACATGACAGACTGTAGTTAATACCATAGACTATCACCTACACTTAGACATGACAGACTGTAGTTAATACCATAGACTGTAGTTAATACCATAGACTGTAGTTAATACCATAGACTACCACCTACACTTAGACATGACAGACTGTAGTTAATACCATAGACTACCACCTATACTTTGACATGTAGACTGTAGTTAATACCATAGACTGTAGTTAATACCATAGACTGTAGTTAATACCATAGACTACCACCTACACTTGAACATGACAGACTGTAGTTAATACCATAGACTGTAGTTAATACCTTAGACTGTAGTTAATACCATAGACTACCACCTACACTTAGACATGACAGACTGTAGTTAATACCATAGACTGTAGTTAATACCATAGACTACCACCTACACTTAGACATGTAGACTGTAGTTCATACCATAGACTGTAGTTAATACCATAGACTACCACCTACACTTAGACATGACAGACTGTAGGTAATACCATAGACTGTAGTTAATACCATAGACTGTAGTTAATACCATAGACTACCTCCTACACTTAGACATGACAGACTGTAGTTAATACCATAGACTGTAGTTAATACCATAGACTATCACCTACACTTAGACATGTAGACTCTAGTTAATACCATAGACTGTAGTTAATACCATAGACTACCACCTACACTTAGACATGTAGACTGTAGTTAATACCATAGACTGTGGTTAATACCATAGACTACCACCTACACTTAGACATGTAGACTGTAGTTAATACCATAGACTACCACCTACACTTAGACATGTAGACTGTAGTTAATACCATAGACTGTAGTTAATACCATAGACTACCACCTACACTTAGACATGTAGACTGTAGTTAATACCATAGACTGTAGTTAATACCATAGACTACCACCTACACTTAGACATGTAGACTGTAGTTAATACCATAGACTGTAGTTAATACCATAGACTGTAGTTAATACCATAGACTACCACCTACACTTAGACACGTAGACTGTAGTTAATACCATAGACTACCACCTACACTTAGACATGACAGACTGTAGTTAATACCATAGACTACCACCTACACTTAGACATGACAGACTGTAGTTAATACCATAGACTGTAGTTAATACCATAGACTGTAGTTAATACCATAGACTGTAGTTAATACCATAGACTGTAGTTAATACCATAGACTACCACCTACACGTAGACATGACAGACTGTAGTTAATACCATAGACTGTAGTTAATACCATAGACTGTAGTTAATACCATAGACTGTAGTTAATACCATAGACTGTAGTTAATACCATAGACTATCACCTACACTTAGACATGTAGACTGTAGTTAATACCATAGACTGTAGTTAATACCATAGACTGTAGTTAATACCATAGACTGTAGTTAATACCATAGACTGTGGTTAATACCATAGACTACCACCTACACTTTGACATGTAGAATGTAGTTAATACCATAGACTACCACCTACACTTAGACATGACAGACTGTAGTTAATACCATAGACTGTAGTTAATACCATAGACTATCACCTACACTTAGACATGACAGACTGTAGTTAATACCATAGACTGTAGTTAATACCATAGACTACCACCTACACTTTGACATGTAGACTGTAGTTAATACCATAGACTGTAGTTAATACCATAGACTACCACCTACACTTAGACATGTAGACTGTAGTTAATACCATAGACTGTAGTTAATACCATAGACTATCACCTACACTTTGACATGACAGACTAGTTAATACCATAGACTGTAGTTAATACCATAGACTGTAGTTAATACCATAGACTACCACCTACACGTAGACATGACAGACTGTAGTTAATACCATAGACTGTAGTTAATACCATAGACTACCACCTACACTTAGACATGTAGACTGTAGTTAATACCATAGACTGTAGTTAATACCATAGACTGTAGTTAATACCATAGACTGTAGTTAATACCATAGACTGTAGTTAATACCATAGACTACCACCTACACTTAGACATGACAGACTGTAGTTAATACCATAGACTACCACCTATACTTTGACATGTAGACTGTAGTTAATACCATAGACTGTAGTTAATACCATAGACTGTAGTTAATACCATAGACTACCACCTACACTTGAACATGACAGACTGTAGTTAATACCATAGACTGTAGTTAATACCTTAGACTGTAGTTAATACCATAGACTACCACCTACACTTAGACATGACAGACTGTAGTTAATACCATAGACTGTAGTTAATACCATAGACTACCACCTACACTTAGACATGTAGACTGTAGTTCATACCATAGACTGTAGTTAATACCATAGACTACCACCTACACTTAGACATGACAGACTGTAGGTAATACCATAGACTGTAGTTAATACCATAGACTGTAGTTAATACCATAGACTACCTCCTACACTTAGACATGACAGACTGTAGTTAATACCATAGACTGTAGTTAATACCATAGACTATCACCTACACTTAGACATGTAGACTGTAGTTAATACCATAGACTGTAGTTAATACCATAGACTACCACCTACACTTAGACATGTAGACTGTAGTTAATACCATAGACTGTGGTTAATACCATAGACTACCACCTACACTTAGACATGTAGACTGTAGTTAATACCATAGACTACCACCTACACTTAGACATGTAGACTGTAGTTAATACCATAGACTGTAGTTAATACCATAGACTACCACCTACACTTAGACATGTAGACTGTAGTTAATACCATAGACTGTAGTTAATACCATAGACTACCACCTACACTTAGACATGTAGACTGTAGTTAATACCATAGACTGTAGTTAATACCATAGACTGTAGTTAATACCATAGACTACCACCTACACTTAGACACGTAGACTGTAGTTAATACCATAGACTACCACCTACACTTAGACATGACAGACTGTAGTTAATACCATAGACTACCACCTACACTTAGACATGACAGACTGTAGTTAATACCATAGACTACCACCTACACTTAGACATGACAGACTGTAGTTAATACCATAGACTGTAGTTAATACCATAGACTGTAGTTAATACCATAGACTGTAGTTAATACCATAGACTGTAGTTAATACCATAGACTACCACCTACACGTAGACATGACAGACTGTAGTTAATACCATAGACTGTAGTTAATACCATAGACTGTAGTTAATACCATAGACTGTAGTTAATACCATAGACTGTAGTTAATACCATAGACTATCACCTACACTTAGACATGTAGACTGTAGTTAATACCATAGACTGTAGTTAATACCATAGACTGTAGTTAATACCATAGACTGTAGTTAATACCATAGACTGTGGTTAATACCATAGACTACCACCTACACTTTGACATGTAGAATGTAGTTAATACCATAGACTACCACCTACACTTAGACATGACAGACTGTAGTTAATACCATAGACTGTAGTTAATACCATAGACTATCACCTACACTTAGACATGACAGACTGTAGTTAATACCATAGACTGTAGTTAATACCATAGACTACCACCTACACTTTGACATGTAGACTGTAGTTAATACCATAGACTGTAGTTAATACCATAGACTACCACCTACACTTAGACATGTAGACTGTAGTTAATACCATAGACTGTAGTTAATACCATAGACTGTAGTTAATACCATAGACTACCTCCTACACTTAGACATGACAGACTGTAGTTAATACCATAGACTGTAGTTAATACCATAGACTATCACCTACACTTAGACATGTAGACTGTAGTTAATACCATAGACTGTAGTTAATACCATAGACTACCACCTACACTTAGACATGTAGACTGTAGTTAATACCATAGACTGTGGTTAATACCATAGACTACCACCTACACTTAGACATGTAGACTGTAGTTAATACCATAGACTACCACCTACACTTAGACATGTAGACTGTAGTTAATACCATAGACTGTAGTTAATACCATAGACTACCACCTACACTTAGACATGTAGACTGTAGTTAATACCATAGACTGTAGTTAATACCATAGACTACCACCTACACTTAGACATGTAGACTGTAGTTAATACCATAGACTGTAGTTAATACCATAGACTGTAGTTAATACCATAGACTACCACCTACACTTAGACACGTAGACTGTAGTTAATACCATAGACTACCACCTACACTTAGACATGACAGACTGTAGTTAATACCATAGACTACCACCTACACTTAGACATGACAGACTGTAGTTAATACCATAGACTGTAGTTAATACCATAGACTGTAGTTAATACCATAGACTGTAGTTAATACCATAGACTGTAGTTAATACCATAGACTACCACCTACA
Source organism: Salvelinus fontinalis (assembly GCF_029448725.1). Lineage (NCBI taxonomy): Eukaryota > Metazoa > Chordata > Actinopteri > Salmoniformes > Salmonidae > Salvelinus > Salvelinus fontinalis. The sequence continues at coordinate 370,376 of NW_026600259.1, forward strand.
CGTAGACATGACAGACTGTAGTTAATACCATAGACTGTAGTTAATACCATAGACTGTAGTTAATACCATAGACTGTAGTTAATACCATAGACTATCACCTACACTTAGACATGTAGACTGTAGTTAATACCATAGACTGTAGTTAATACCATAGACTGTAGTTAATACCATAGACTGTAGTTAATACCATAGACTGTGGTTAATACCATAGACTACCACCTACACTTTGACATGTAGAATGTAGTTAATACCATAGACTACCACCTACACTTAGACATGACAGACTGTAGTTAATACCATAGACTGTAGTTAATACCATAGACTATCACCTACACTTAGACATGACAGACTGTAGTTAATACCATAGACTGTAGTTAATACCATAGACTACCACCTACACTTTGACATGTAGACTGTAGTTAATACCATAGACTGTAGTTAATACCATAGACTACCACCTACACTTAGACATGTAGACTGTAGTTAATACCATAGACTGTAGTTAATACCATAGACTATCACCTACACTTTGACATGACAGACTAGTTAATACCATAGACTGTAGTTAATACCATAGACTGTAGTTAATACCATAGACTACCACCTACACGTAGACATGACAGACTGTAGTTAATACCATAGACTGTAGTTAATACCATAGACTACCACCTACACTTAGACATGTAGACTGTAGTTAATACCATAGACTGTAGTTAATACCATAGACTGTAGTTAATACCATAGACTGTAGTTAATACCATAGACTGTAGTTAATACCATAGACTACCACCTACACTTAGACATGACAGACTGTAGTTAATACCATAGACTACCACCTATACTTTGACATGTAGACTGTAGTTAATACCATAGACTGTAGTTAATACCATAGACTGTAGTTAATACCATAGACTACCACCTACACTTGAACATGACAGACTGTAGTTAATACCATAGACTGTAGTTAATACCTTAGACTGTAGTTAATACCATAGACTACCACCTACACTTAGACATGACAGACTGTAGTTAATACCATAGACTGTAGTTAATACCATAGACTACCACCTACACTTAGACATGTAGACTGTAGTTCATACCATAGACTGTAGTTAATACCATAGACTACCACCTACACTTAGACATGACAGACTGTAGGTAATACCATAGACTGTAGTTAATACCATAGACTGTAGTTAATACCATAGACTACCTCCTACACTTAGACATGACAGACTGTAGTTAATACCATAGACTGTAGTTAATACCATAGACTATCACCTACACTTAGACATGTAGACTGTAGTTAATACCATAGACTGTAGTTAATACCATAGACTACCACCTACACTTAGACATGTAGACTGTAGTTAATACCATAGACTGTGGTTAATACCATAGACTACCACCTACACTTAGACATGTAGACTGTAGTTAATACCATAGACTACCACCTACACTTAGACATGTAGACTGTAGTTAATACCATAGACTGTAGTTAATACCATAGACTACCACCTACACTTAGACATGTAGACTGTAGTTAATACCATAGACTGTAGTTAATACCATAGACTACCACCTACACTTAGACATGTAGACTGTAGTTAATACCATAGACTGTAGTTAATACCATAGACTGTAGTTAATACCATAGACTACCACCTACACTTAGACACGTAGACTGTAGTTAATACCATAGACTACCACCTACACTTAGACATGACAGACTGTAGTTAATACCATAGACTACCACCTACACTTAGACATGACAGACTGTAGTTAATACCATAGACTACCACCTACACTTAGACATGACAGACTGTAGTTAATACCATAGACTGTAGTTAATACCATAGACTGTAGTTAATACCATAGACTGTAGTTAATACCATAGACTGTAGTTAATACCATAGACTACCACCTACACGTAGACATGACAGACTGTAGTTAATACCATAGACTGTAGTTAATACCATAGACTGTAGTTAATACCATAGACTGTAGTTAATACCATAGACTGTAGTTAATACCATAGACTATCACCTACACTTAGACATGTAGACTGTAGTTAATACCATAGACTGTAGTTAATACCATAGACTGTAGTTAATACCATAGACTGTAGTTAATACCATAGACTGTGGTTAATACCATAGACTACCACCTACACTTTGACATGTAGAATGTAGTTAATACCATAGACTACCACCTACACTTAGACATGACAGACTGTAGTTAATACCATAGACTGTAGTTAATACCATAGACTATCACCTACACTTAGACATGACAGACTGTAGTTAATACCATAGACTGTAGTTAATACCATAGACTACCACCTACACTTTGACATGTAGACTGTAGTTAATACCATAGACTGTAGTTAATACCATAGACTACCACCTACACTTAGACATGTAGACTGTAGTTAATACCATAGACTGTAGTTAATACCATAGACTATCACCTACACTTTGACATGACAGACTAGTTAATACCATAGACTGTAGTTAATACCATAGACTGTAGTTAATACCATAGACTACCACCTACACGTAGACATGACAGACTGTAGTTAATACCATAGACTGTAGTTAATACCATAGACTACCACCTACACTTAGACATGTAGACTGTAGTTAATACCATAGACTGTAGTTAATACCATAGACTGTAGTTAATACCATAGACTGTAGTTAATACCATAGACTGTAGTTAATACCATAGACTATCACCTACACTTAGACATGACAGACTGTAGTTAATACCATAGACTGTCACCTACACTTAGACATGACAGACTGTAGTTAATACCATAGACTATCACCTACACTTAGACATGACAGACTGTAGTTAATACCATAGACTGTAGTTAATACCATAGACTGTAGTTAATACCATAGACTACCACCTACACTTAGACATGACAGACTAGTTAATACCATAGAATGTAGTTAATACCATAGACTACCACCTACACTTAGACATGTAGACTGTAGTTAATACCATAGACTGTAGTTAATACCATAGACTGTAGTTAATACCATAGACTGTAGTTAATACCACAGAATGTAGTTAATACCATAGACTGTAGTTAATACCATAGACTGTAGTTAATACCATAGACTGTAGTTAATACCATAGACTACCACCTACACTTAGACATGACCGACTAGTTAATACCATAGAATGTAGTTAATACCATAGACTACCACCTACACTTAGACATGACAGACTAGTTAATACCACAGACTGTAGTTAATACCATAGACTACCACCTACACTTAGACATGACCGACTAGTTAATACCATAGACTGTAGTTAATACCATAGACTGTAGTTAATACCATAGACTACCACCTACACTTTGACATGACAGACTGTAGTTAATACCATAGACTGTAGTTAATACCATAGAATGTAGTTAATACCATAGACTACCACCTACACTTAGACATGACAGACTAGTTAATACCTTAGACTGTAGTTAATACCATAGACTGTAGTTAATACCATAGACTACCACCTACACTTTGACATGTAGACTGTAGTTAATACCATAGCCTGTAGTTAATACCATAGACTGTAGTTAATACCATAGACTACCACCTACACTTAGACATGACCGACTAGTTAATACCATAGACTGTAGTTAATACCATAGACTGTAGTTAATACCATAGACTATCACCTACACTTAGACATGACAGACGGTAGTTAATACCATAGACTACCACCTACACTTAGACATGTAGACTGTAGTTAATACCATAGACTGTAGTTAATACCATAGACTGTAGTTAATACCATACACTACCACCTACACTTAGACATGACCGACTAGTTAATACCATAGACTGTAGTTAATACCATAGACTACCACCTACACTTAGACATGACCGACTAGTTAATACCATAGACTGTAGTTAATACCATAAACTGTAGTTAATACCATAGACTGTAGTTAATACCATAGACTGTAGTTAATACCATAGACTATCACCTACACTTAGACATGGCAGACTAGTTAATACCATAGACTACCACCTACACTTTGGTCGGTCTGGTATCAACCTCCTGGTTCAGACCTCTAGGAGACACGGTGGACACACGGTCTGATATCACCCTCCTGGTTCAGACCTCTAGGAGACACGGTGGACAAACGGTCTGGTATCAACCTCCTGGTTCAGATCTCTAGGAGACACGGTGGACAAACGGTCTGATACCAACCTCCTGGTTCAGACCTCTAGGAGACACGGTGGACAAACGGTCTGGTATCAACCTCCTGGTTCAGACCTCTAGGAGACACGGTGGACAAACGGTCTGGTATCAACCTCCTGGTTCAGACCTCTAGGAGACACGGTGGACAAACGGTCTGGTATCAACCTCCTGGTTCAGACCTCTAGGAGACACGGTGGACAAACGGTCTGGTATCAACCTCCTGGTTCAGACCTCTAGGAGACACGGTGGACAAACGGTCTGGGATCAACCTCCTGGTTCAGACCTCTAGGAGACACGGTGGACAAACGGTCTGGTATCAACCTCCTGGTTCAGACCTCTAGGAGACACGGTGGACAAACGGTCTGATACCAACCTCCTGGTTCAGACCTCTAGGAGACACGGTGGACAAACGGTCTGATACCAACCTCCTGGTTCAGACCTCTAGGAGACACGGTGAACAAACGGTCTGGTATCAACCTCCTGGTTCAGACCTCTAGGAGACACGGTGGACAAACGGTCTGATATCAACCTCCTGGTTCAGACCTCTAGGAGACACGGTGGACAAACGGTCTGGTATCAACCTCCTGGATCAGACCTCTAGGAGACACGGTGGACAAACGGTCTGGTATCAACCTCCTGGTTCAGACCTCTAGGAGACACGGTGGACAAACGGTCTGGTATCAACCTCCTGGTTCAGACCTCTAGGAGACACGGTGGACAAACGGTCTGATACCAACCTCCTGGTTCAGACCTCTAGGAGACACGGTGGACAAACTGTCTGATACCAACCTCCTGGTTCAGACCTCTAGGAGACACGGTGAACAAACGGTCTGGTATCAACCTCCTGGTTCAGACCTCTAGGAGACACGGTGGACAAACGGTCTGATATCAACCTCCTGGTTCAGACCTCTAGGAGACACGGTGGACAAACGGTCTGGTATCAACCTCCTGGATCAGACCTCTAGGAGACACGGTGGACAAACGGTCTGGTATCAACCTCCTGGTTCAGACCTCTAGGAGACACGGTGGACAAACGGTCTGATATCAACCTCCTGGTTCAGACCTCTAGGAGACACGGTGGACAAACGGTCTGATATCAACCTCCTGGTTCAGACCTCTAGGAGACACGGTGGACAAACGGTCTGGTATCAACCTCCTGGTTCAGACCTCTAGGAGACACGGTGAACAAACGGTCTGGTATCAACCTCCTGGTTCAGACCTCTAGGAGACACGGTGGACAAACTGTCTGGTACCAACCTCCTGGTTCAGACCTCTAGGGGACACGGTGGACAAACGGTCTGGTATCAACCTCCTGGTTCAGACCTCTAGGAGACACGGTGGACAAACGGTCTGGTATCACCCTCCTGGTTCAGACCTCTAGGAGACACGGTGGACAAACGGTCTGGTATCAACCTCCTGGTTCAGACCTCTAGGAGACACGGTGGACAAACGGTCTGGTATCAACCTCCTGGTACAGACCTCTAGGAGACACGGTGGACAAACGGTCTGGTATCAACCTCCTGGTTCAGACCTCTAGGAGACACGGTGGACAAACGGTCTGGTATCAACCTCAGGTATATCACATTGTATATCACATAGATCAGGTATATCACATTGTTTGTAGAACACGTAATGATACCCTTAATCTTAATGGTCTTCCCATGTGGGTCTTCCCTGTGATTGGGGGTCTTCCCCATGATGGGGGTCTTCCCCGTGATTGGGGGTCTTCCCCGTGATGGGGGGGGGTCTTCCCCGTGATAGGGGGGTCTACCCCGTGATCGGAGGATTGAACATTGTGCATTTGTTCCTAAAGTTACACTGGATACATCAGCTACATCTGTAATTACAGTCCAGCACATTGTCTAGGAAGGTAGTATGTGGCACTGGTGGAAGACCAGACCTCAGCACCATGTGACTGATGGGGCGTCTTCTGAAGACTACCCGCGGGGGGGTTCTTAAACCCGCGGGGGGGTTCTTAAAACGTTTTCTCCAGCTGTGCATCAGTGATCAAGATGTACCGGTGTTTTTTAATGATGTGGTCAAACTGTCATGTGGGGAGTACTGAAGGAGGCATTGGACTCGTTGGTCGGGGGGGGTGGTGGTTTGGGGGTGAGGCATTCTGGGTCATATTTGTGTAACGGTGCCTTGTGTCATGCAGCCGTTCCTCTTCAGTAACCCCACTGTCTGAAACGCTCATCCAGGCAGTGTGCTTGTTTTCCCATAGTCCCTCTGTGGACTACAGATCCTGCGTATGCGACTGTATTGGCTGATAGGGGGACTCTTTCTCAGGGCTGTAGGGTGGAAGCTATCTCAGGGTGACAGGGAATTCAGGGCTGTAGGGTGGAAGCTATCTCAGGGTGACAGGGAATTCAGGGCTGTAGGGTGGAAGCTATCTCAGGGTGACAGGGAATTCAGGGCTGTAGGGTGGAAGCTATCTCAGGGTGACAGGGAATTCAGGGCTGTAGGGTGGAAGCTATCTCAGGGTGACAGGGAATTCAGGGCTGTAGGGTGGAAGCTATCTCAGAGTGACAGGGAATTCAGGGCTGAAGGGTGGAAGCTAGCTCAGGGTGACAGGGAATTCAGGGCTGAAGGGTGGAAGCTATCTCAGGGTGACAGGGAGTTCCTGTCGGTCTCTTTATCTTCCACGTCCGCGGTGCTGCTGAACACTGTTTGGCCATTCAGGGTTTCCTCTTCACCCTTGTTTGTCCCCAAAACATATCCCCGACCATGGGAATCATCGCTGTAATACTCAATCTACGGACAGCTGATCATCCTCGCAGTGGCAGACCACGTGTAACAACACCTGCACAGGATCGTTACATCCGAACATCACACCTGCGGGACAGGTACAGGGTGGCAACAACAACTGCCCGAGTTACACCAGGAACGCACAATCCTTCCATCAGTGCTCAGACTGTCCGCAATAGGCTGAGAGAGGCTGGACTGAGGGCTTGTAGGCCTGTGGGCTTGTAGACCAGACATCACCAGCAAAAATGTCGCCTAGGGGCACAAACCCTCCGTCGCAGGACCAGACAGGACTGGCAGAAAGTGCTCTTCACTGATGAGTCGCGGTTTTGTCTCACCAGGGGTGATGGTCCGATTCACGTTTATCGTCGAAGGAATGAGCATTACACCGAGGCCTGTACTCTGGAGCGGGATCGATTTGGAGGTGGAGGGTCCGTCATGGTCTGGAGCGGTGTGTCACAGCATCATCGGACTGAGCTTGTTGTCATTGCAGGCAATCTCAACGCTGTGTGTTACAGGGAAGACATCCTCCTCCCTCATGTGGTACCCTTCCTGCAGGATCATCCTGACATGACCCTCCAGCATGACAATACCACCAGCCATACTGCTCATTCTGTGTGTGATTTCCTGCAGGACAGGAATGTCAGTGAACACTACATTAGACTAGACTATCATAACCAGGGAGTTATCATTGTCCTCTCCAGAACGTCCTGAAGAGAATGTGGTGGGAGAACTCATTCAGGGCCTGAGAGTGTGGAGCACGGTAGTAGGCATGTTGAGAAACAGCCTACATGTGAGTCCAATATAATGAAAGAATCTTTAACCTCATCAAATGTGTGGTTTAAGATTGTCAGGTTAGCTCGAAATCCCCCCTTTTCCTTCACTTCAATTATAAATATCGTGTCTACCGCCACGTTCTTTCTTGAATCACTGTTGTCACAGTAGAAGGCGATACGGAGACTAACTGCTAGTTGTGGAATCTATCAAATGTGTGATAGCACACCAAGGTCCACACTTTTGTTCCCTCTTCACCTCTGACCCCCCCGATGCCGTACTGTTGTTCCTCTTCACCTCTGACCCCCGCGATGCCGTACTGTTGTTCCTCTTCACCTCTGACCCCCGCGATGCCGTACTGTTGTTCCCTCTTCACCTCTGACCCCCGCGAGGCCGCACTGTTGTTCCTCTTCACCTCTGACCCCCGCGATGCCGTACTGTTGTTCCCTCTTCACCTCTGACCCCCGCGAGGCCGCACTGTTGTTCCTCTTCACCTCTGACCCCCGCGAGGCCGTACTGTTGTTCCCTCTTCACCTCTGACCCCCGCGAGGCCGTACTGTTGTTCCTCTTCACCTCTGACCCCCGCGATGCCGTACTGTTGTTCCCTCTTCACCTCTGACCCCCGCGAGGCCGTACTGTTGTTCCTCTTCACCTCTGACCCCCGCGAGGCCGTATTGTTGTTCCTCTTCACCTCTGACCCCCGCGAGGCCGTATTGTTGTTCCCTCTTCACCTCTGACCCCCGCGAGGCCGTACTGTTGTTCCCTCTTCACCTCTGACCCCCGCGAGGCCGTACTGTTGTTCCCTCTTCACCTCTGACCCCCACGAGGCCGTACTGTTGTTCCTCTTCACCTCTGACCCCCGCGAGGCCGTACTGTTGTTCCCTCTTCACCTCTGACCCCCACGAGGCCGTACTGTTGTTCCCTCTTCACCTCTGACCCCCACGAGGCCGTACTGTTGTTCCCTCTTCACCTCTGACCCCCGCGAGGCCGTACTGTTGTTCCACACTGTTGTTCCTCTTCACCTCTGACCCCCGCGAGGCCGTACTGTTGTTCCCTCTTCACCTCTGACCCCCACGAGGCCGTACTGTTGTTCCCTCTTCACCTCTGACCCCCGCGAGGCCGTACTGTTGTTCCACACTGTTGTTCCTCTTCACCTCTGACCCCCACGAGGCCGTACTGTTGTTCCTCTTCACCTCTGACCCCCGCGAGGCCGTACTGTTGTTCCACACTGTTGTTCCCTCTTCACCTCTGACCCCCGCGAGGCCGTACTGTTGTTCCTCTTCACCTCTGACCCCGGCGATGCCGTACTGTTGTTCCCTCTTCACCTCTGACCCCCGCGATGCCGTACTGTTGTTCCTCTTCACCTCTGACCCCCGCGAGGCCGTACTGTTGTTCCTCTTCACCTCTGACCCCCGCGATGCCGTACTGTTGTTCCCTCTTCACCTCTGACCCCCGCGAGGCCGCACTGTTGTTCCTCTTCACCTCTGACCCCCGCGATGCCGTACTGTTGTTCCCTCTTCACCTCTGACCCCCCGATGCCGTACTGTTGTTCCCTCTTCACCTCTGACCCCGGCGATGCCGTACTGTTGTTCCCTCTTCACCTCTGACCCCCCGATGCCGTACTGTTGTTCCCTCTTCACCTCTGACCCCCACGAGGCCGTACTGTTGTTCCCTCTTCACCTCTGACCCCCCGATGCCGTACTGTTGTTCCCTCTTCACCTCTGACCCCCCGATGCCGTACTGTTGTTCCCTCTTCACCTCTGACCCCCACGAGGCCGTACTGTTGTTCCTCTTCACCTCTGACCCCCGCGAGGCCGTACTGTTGTTCCTCTTCACCTCTGACCCCCGCGAGGCCGTACTGTTGTTCCTCTTCACCTCTGACCCCCGCGAGGCCGTACTGTTGTTCCTCTTCACCTCTGACCCCCCGATGCCGTACTGTTGTTCCCTCTTCACCTCTGACCCCCGCGAGGCCGTACTGTTGTTCCTCTTCACCTCTGACCCCCGCGAGGCCGTATTGTTGTTCCTCTTCACCTCTGACCCCCGCGATGCCGTACTGTTGTTCCCTCTTCACCTCTGACCCCGGCGATGCCGTACTGTTGTTCCCTCTTCACCTCTGACCCCCCGATGCCGTACTGTTGTTCCCTCTTCACCTCTGACCCCCCGATGCCGTACTGTTGTTCCCTCTTCACCTCTGACCCCCGCGAGGCCGTACTGTTGTTCCTCTTCACCTCTGACCCCCGCGATGCCGTACTGTTGTTCCTCTTCACCTCTGACCCCCGCGAGGCCGTACTGTGGTTCCTCTTCACCTCTGACCCCCGCGAGGCCGTACTGTTGTTCCTCTTCACCTCTGACCCCCGCGATGCCGTACTGTTGTTCCTCTTCACCTCTGACCCCCCGATGCCGTACTGTTGTTCCCTCTTCACCTCTGACCCCCCGATGCCGTACTGTTGTAGAATATAGATCTGTTCAACATGACTAGTATAGAATATAGATCTGTTCAACATGACTAGTATAGAATATAGATCTGTTCAACATGACTAGTATAGAATATAGATCTGTTCAACATGACTAGTATAGAAAATAGATCTGTTCAACATGACTAGTGTAGAATATAGATCTGTTCAACATGACTAGTATAGAATATAGATCTGTTCAACATGACTAGTATAGAATATAGACCTGTTCAACATGACCAGTATAGAATATAGATCTGTTCAACATGACTAGTATAGAATATAGATCTGTTCAACATGACTAGTATAGAATATAGATCTGTTCAACATGACTAGTATAGAATATAGATCTGTTCAACATGACTAGTATAGAATATAGATATGTTCAGCATGACTAGTATAGAATATAGATCTGTTCAACATGACTAGTATAGAATATAGATCTGTTCAACATGACTAGTATAGAATATAGATATGTTCAGCATGACTAGTATAGAATATAGATCTGTTCAACATGACTAGTATAGAATATAGATCTGTTCAACATGACTAGTATAGAATATAGATCTGTTCAACGTGACCAGTATAGAATATAGATCTGTTCAACATGACTAGTATAGAATATAGATCTGTTCAACATGACCAGTATAGAATATAGATCTGTTCAACATGACTAGTATAGAATATAGATATGTTCTACATGACTAGTATAGAATATAGATCTGTTCAACACGACTAGTATTGAATATAGATCTGTTCTACATGACTAGTATAGAATATAGATCTGTTCAACACGACTAGTATTGAATATAGATCTGTTCAACATGACTAGTATAGAATATAGATATAAATATAACACTACTATGACTATCTGTAGAAACCAATTAGGAAGTTGTACTATTTAATGAACTAACACTTTCTATTTTTTTCTAGCTTCTTCAACTGGGAGACCCAGGTGTCCACGTCCAACGTTAGCGCTAACTACCAGGTGATAGCTGAGAACTCCAGTGGGTTGCTGTTTAAGAACAAGACAGACAGAAAGATTCTCAACGTGGACCCTAAGGTAGGCTAGGTGGTGTCATGGCGTTTGTGCTCTCCTCTGGTCTATGTTTCCGAGAGAGAGAGAGATGGTGCTGCTGTCAGATGGATGGAGAGAGAAAGAGAGAGAGAGATAAAGAGAGAGAGAGAGAGAGATACAGAGAGAGAGAGAGATATACAGAGAGAGAGAGAGAGAGAGATACAGAGAGAGAGAGAGAGATACAGAGAGAGAGAGAGAGAGATACAGAGAGAGAGAGAGAGATACAGAGAGAGAGAGAGAGAGACAGAGAGAGAGATAGAAAGAGAGAGAGAGAGAGATACAGAGAGAGAGAGACAGAGAGAGAGAGATACAGAGAGAGAGAGAGAGAGAGAGAGACAGAGAGAGAGAGAGAGAGAGAGAGATACAGAGAGAGAAAGAGATACAGAGAGACAGATAGATAGAGACAGAGAGATAGAGACACAGATAGAGAGAGAGATAGAGACACAGAGAGAGAGAGAGAGAGAGAGAGAGAGAGAGAGGTGCTGCTGACAGACAGAGTTAGTTCCCCTGCTGACTGTCATTAATAAACACTGAACAGGGTTCTACAAAGTAACAACACCCAGAAAACAACACCCCAATCTACTGTCTGCTAGTTCTGGGTGTGAACATATTCAGATCTCTTGCCTCTCTGCTGGGGGCAGAGTGGGAAGGGAAGGAGCTTTGTGGAGCAATACAACTATTTGGAACATGAGTTGCAAACAGCTTTAGGGACATATTGAGTTCTGCTGTTAAGGGCGAAATCAAAATCGCAGTTGTGCGTTCCAGCTGCGGTGGAGCACCGCCCAGCCCCGACCAGGGCAGCGCAGAGTAGAGCAGACCAGGCTGCTTATTAAAACACTAGAGGCCCTGGAAGCCAGACAGAGCAACCAGCAACCACCCACATGCCCAGAACCCAGCCCAGTCCTGAACAGAATGGCACTGCCCCAGCCCAGTTCAACCCAGCCCAGCCCAGTTCAACCCAGCCCAGTTCAACCCAGCCCAGCCCAGTTCAGCCCAGCCCAGTTCAACCCAGCCCAGCCCAGTTCAACCCAGCCCAGTTCAACCCAGCCCAGCCCAGTTCAACCCAACCCAGCCGAGTTCAACCCAGCCCAGCCCAGTTCAGCCCAGCCCAGTTCAACCCAACCCAGCCCAGTTCAACCCAGCCCAGCCCAGTTCAGCCCAGCCCAGTTCAACCCAGCCCAGTTCAACCCAGCCCAGCCCAGTTCAGCCCAGCCCAGTTCAACCCAGCCCAGCCCAGTTCAACCCAGCCCAGTTCAACCCAGCCCAGCCCAGTTCAGCCCAGCCCAGTTCAACCCAGCCCAGCCCAGTTCAACCCAGCCCAGCCCAGTTCAACCCAGCCCAGTTCAACCCAGCCCAGCCCAGTTCAACCCAGCCCAGCCCAGTTCAACCCAACCCAGCCCAGTTCAACCCAGCCAAGCCCAGTTCAGCCCAGCCCAGTTCAACCCAGCCCAGCCCAGTTCAACCCAGCCCAGTTCAACCCAGCCGTGGCAAAGTACAGACCCAGTCGTGGCAAAGTACAGACCCAGTCGTGGCAAAGTACAGACCCAGCCGTGGCAAAGTACAGACCCAGCCGTGGCAAAGCACAGACCCAGCCGTGGCAAAGCACAGACCCAGCCGTGGCAAAGCACAGACCCAGCCGTGGCAAAGCACAGACCCAGCCGTGGCAAAGCACAGACCCAGCCGTGGCAAAGCACAGACCCAGCCGTGGCAAAGCACAGACCCAGCCGTGGCAAAGCACAGACCCAGCCGTGGCAAAGCACAGACCCAGTCGTGGCAAAGTACAGACCCAGTCGTGGCAAAGCACAGACCCAGTCGTGATGATTGAAGAATGTTTGTATAAAACATTTGCCTGATGTTGCAAGAACCTTCCTATAACACATTTAGTCTCTTTAAAGGTTCCCAGATCACATGTTGTCTGTTCTTTAAAGGTTCCCAGATCACATGTTGTATGTTCTTTAAAGGTTCCCAGATCACATGTTGTCTGTTCTTTAAAGGTTCCCAGATCACATGTTGTCTGTTCTTTAAAGGTTCCCAGATCACATGTTGTCTGTTCTTTAAAGGTTCCCAGAACGTTTCATTAGGTTGTGGGAACAGTCTGCTGGGAACATTGTGGGGGAAAGATATGTTCCCAAAACACAAAAATTCCAGTTGTGTGGATGATTTTACAATGTTTACTTTAGGGTGCAAAACCTGATGTTACAAAAAAATTCCCAGAACAAATGTTTTATGTTCTTTAAAAGTTCCCAAAATGTTTCTTCATATTACCACCATATTTTCAGCATGCTCATTTGTAGCTCCTTAAAGCAGATTGTAATACATCCCCATTATGTTTCCCTCCAGACTGGAATACATCCCCATTATGTTTCTCTATAGACTGGAATACATCCCCATTATGTTTCTCTATAGACTGGAATACATCCCCATTATGTTTCCCTCCAGACTGGAATACATCCCCATTATGTTTCTCTATAGACTGGAATACATCCCCATTATGTTTCTCTATAGACTGGAATACATCCCCATTATGTTTCTCTATAGACTGGAATACATCCCCATTATGTTTCTCTATAGACTGGAATACATCCCCATTATGTTTCTCTATAGATTGGAATACATCCCCATTATGTTTCTCTATAGACTGGAATACATCCCCATTATGTTTCTCTATAGACTGGAATACATCCCCATTATGTTTCTCTATAGACTGGAATACATCCCCATTATGTTTCTCTATAGATTGGAATACATCCCCATTATTTTTCTACAGACTGGAATACATCCCCATTATGTTTCTCTATAGACTGGAATACATCCCCCTTATGTTTCTCTATAGACTGGAATACATCCCCATTATGTTTCTCTATAGACTGGAATACATCCCCATTATGTTTCTCTATAGACTGGAATACATCCCCATTATGTTTCTCTATAGACTGGAATACATCCCCATTATGTTTCTCTATAGACTGGAATACATCCCCATTATGTTTCTCTATAGACTGGAATACATCCCCATTATGTTTCTCTATAGATTGGAATACATCCCCATTATGTTTCTCTATAGACTGGAATACATCCCCATTATGTTTCTCTATAGACTGGAATACATCCCCATTATGTTTCTCTATAGACTGGAATACATCCCCATTATGTTTCTCTATAGACTGGAATACATCCCCATTATGTTTCTCTATAGACTGGAATACATCCCCATTATGTTCCTCTATAGACTGGAATACATCCCCATTATGTTTCCCTCCAGACTGGAATACATCCCCATTATGTTTCTCTATAGATTGGAATACATCCCCATTATGTTTCTCTATAGACTGGAATACATCCCCATTATGTTTCTCTATAGACTGGAATACATCCCCATTATGTTTCTCTATAGACTGGAATACATCCCCATTATGTTTCTCTATAGACTGGAATACATCCCCATTATGTTTCTCTATAGACTGGAATACATCCCCATTATGTTTCTCTATAGACTGGAATACATCCCCATTATGGTTCTCTATAGACTGGAATACATCCCCATTATGTTTCTCTATAGATTGGAATACATCCCCATTATGTTTCTCTATAGACTGGAATACATCCCCATTATGTTTCTCTATAGACTGGAATACATCCCCATTATGTTTCCCTCCAGACTGGAATACATCCCCATTATGTTTCTCTATAGATTGGAATACATCCCCATTATGTTTCTCTATAGACTGGAATACATCCCCATTATGTTTCTCTATAGATTGGAATACATCCCCATTATGTTTCTCTATAGATTGGAATACATCCCCATTATGTTTCTCTATAGACTGGAATACATCCCCATTATGTTTCTCTATAGACTGGAATACATCCCCATTATGTTTCTCTATAGACTGGAATACATCCCCATTATGTTTCTCTATAGATTGGAATACATCCCCATTATGTTTCTCTATAGACTGGAATACATCCCCATTATGTTTCTCTATAGACTGGAATACATCCCCATTATGTTTCTCTATAGACTGGAATACATCCCCATTATGTTTCTCTATAGACTGGAATACATCCCCATTATGTTTCTCTATAGATTGGAATACATCCCCATTATGTTTCTCTATAGACTGGAATACATCCCCATTATGGTTCTCTATAGACTGGAATACATCCCCATTATGTTTCCCTCCAGATTGGAATACATCCCCATTATGTTTCTCTATAGACTGGAATACATCCCCATTATGTTTCTCTATAGACTGGAATACATCCCCATTATGTTTCCCTCCAGATTGGAATACATCCCCATTATGTTTCTCTATAGACTGGAATACATCCCCATTATTTTTCTACAGACTGGAATACATCCCCATTATGTTTCTCTATAGACTGGAATACATCCCCCTTATGTTTCTCTATAGACTGGAATACATCCCCATTATGTTTCTCTATAGACTGGAATACATCCCCATTATGTTTCTCTATAGACTGGAATACATCCCCATTATGTTTCTCTATAGACTGGAATACATCCCCATTATGTTTCTCTATAGACTGGAATACATCCCCATTATGTTTCCCTCCAGATTGGAATACATCCCCATTATGTTTCTCTATAGACTGGAATACATCCCCATTATGTTTCTCTATAGACTGGAATACATCCCCATTATGTTTCCCTCCAGATTGGAATACATCCCCATTATGTTTCTCTACAGATTGGAATACATCCCCATTATGTTTCTCTATAGATTGGAATACATCCCCATTATTTTTCTACAGACTGGAATACATCCCCATTATGTTTCTCTATAGACTGGAATACATCCCCCTTATGTTTCTCTATAGACTGGAATACATCCCCATTATGTTTCTCTATAGACTGGAATACATCCCCATTATGTTTCTCTATAGACTGGAATACATCCCCATTATGTTTCTCTATAGACTGGAATACATCCCCATTATGTTTCTCTATAGACTGGAATACATCCCCATTATGTTTCTCTATAGACTGGAATACATCCCCATTATGTTTCTCTATAGATTGGAATACATCCCCATTATGTTTCTCTATAGACTGGAATACATCCCCATTATGTTTCTCTATAGACTGGAATACATCCCCATTATGTTTCTCTATAGACTGGAATACATCCCCATTATGTTTCTCTATAGACTGGAATACATCCCCATTATGTTTCTCTATAGACTGGAATACATCCCCATTATGTTCCTCTATAGACTGGAATACATCCCCATTATGTTTCCCTCCAGACTGGAATACATCCCCATTATGTTTCTCTATAGATTGGAATACATCCCCATTATGTTTCTCTATAGACTGGAATACATCCCCATTATGTTTCTCTATAGACTGGAATACATCCCCATTATGTTTCTCTATAGACTGGAATACATCCCCATTATGTTTCTCTATAGACTGGAATACATCCCCATTATGTTTCTCTATAGACTGGAATACATCCCCATTATGTTTCTCTATAGACTGGAATACATCCCCATTATGGTTCTCTATAGACTGGAATACATCCCCATTATGTTTCTCTATAGATTGGAATACATCCCCATTATGTTTCTCTATAGACTGGAATACATCCCCATTATGTTTCTCTATAGACTGGAATACATCCCCATTATGTTTCCCTCCAGACTGGAATACATCCCCATTATGTTTCTCTATAGATTGGAATACATCCCCATTATGTTTCTCTATAGACTGGAATACATCCCCATTATGTTTCTCTATAGATTGGAATACATCCCCATTATGTTTCTCTATAGATTGGAATACATCCCCATTATGTTTCTCTATAGACTGGAATACATCCCCATTATGTTTCTCTATAGACTGGAATACATCCCCATTATGTTTCTCTATAGACTGGAATACATCCCCATTATGTTTCTCTATAGATTGGAATACATCCCCATTATGTTTCTCTATAGACTGGAATACATCCCCATTATGTTTCTCTATAGACTGGAATACATCCCCATTATGTTTCTCTATAGACTGGAATACATCCCCATTATGTTTCTCTATAGACTGGAATACATCCCCATTATGTTTCTCTATAGATTGGAATACATCCCCATTATTTTTCTACAGACTGGAATACATCCCCATTATGTTTCTCTATAGACTGGAATACATCCCCATTATGTTTCTCTATAGACTGGAATACATCCCCATTATGGTTCTCTATAGACTGGAATACATCCCCATTATGTTTCCCTCCAGATTGGAATACATCCCCATTATGTTTCTCTATAGACTGGAATACATCCCCATTATGTTTCTCTATAGACTGGAATACATCCCCATTATGTTTCCCTCCAGATTGGAATACATCCCCATTATGTTTCTCTACAGATTGGAATACATCCCCATTATGTTTCTATATAGACTGGAATACATCCCCATTATGTTTCTCTATAGACTGGAATACATCCCCATTATGTTTCAATATAGACTGGAATACATCCCCATTATGTTTCTCTATAGACTGGAATACATCTCCATTATGTTTCTCTATAGACTGGAATACATCCCCATTATGTTTCTCTATAGACTGGAATACATCCCCATTATGTTTCTCTATAGACTGGAATACATCCCCATTATGTTTCTCTATAGATTGGAATACATCCCCATTATGTTTCTCTATAGACTGGAATACATCCCCATTATGTTTCTATAGACTGGAATACATCCCCATTATGTTTCTCTATAGATTGGAATACATCCCCATTATGTTTCTCTATAGACTGGAATACATCCCCATTATGTTTCTCTAGACTGGAATACATCCCCATTATGTTTCTCTATAGACTGGAATACATCCCCATTATGTTTCTCTATAGACTGGAATACATCCCCATTATGTTTCTCTATAGACTGGAATACATCCCCATTATGTTTCTCTATAGACTGGAATACATCCCCATTATGTTTCTCTATAGACTGGAATACATCCCCATTATGTTTCTCTATAGACTGGAATACATCCCCATTATGTTTCTCTATAGATTGGAATACATCCCCATTATGTTTCTCTATAGACTGGAATACATCCCCATTATGTTTCTCTATAGTCTGGAATATATCCCCATTATGTTTCTCTATAGACTGGAATACATCCCCATTATGTTTCTCTATAGACTGGAATACATCCCCATTATGTTTCTCTATAGACTGGAATACATCCCCATTATGTTTCTCTATAGACTGGAATACATCCCCATTATGTTTCCCTCCAGACTGGAATAGATCCCCATTATGTTTCTCTATAGATTGGAATACATCCCCATTATGTTTCTCTATAGACTGGAATACATCCCCATTATGTTTCTCTATAGACTGGAATACATCCCCATTATGTTTCTCTATAGACTGGAATACATCCCCATTATGTTTCTCTATAGACTGGAATACATCCCCATTATGTTTCTCTATAGACTGGAATACATCCCCATTATGTTTCTCTATAGACTGGAATACATCCCCATTATGTTTCTCTATAGACTGGAATACATCCCCATTATGTTTCTCTATAGATTGGAATACATCCCCATTATGTTTCTCTATAGACTGGAATACATCCCCATTATGTCTCTCTATAGACTGGAATACATCCCCATTATGTTTCCCTCCAGACTGGAATACATCCCCATTATGTTTCTCTATAGACTGGAATACATCCCCATTATG
Source organism: Salvelinus fontinalis (assembly GCF_029448725.1). Lineage (NCBI taxonomy): Eukaryota > Metazoa > Chordata > Actinopteri > Salmoniformes > Salmonidae > Salvelinus > Salvelinus fontinalis. The sequence continues at coordinate 389,379 of NW_026600259.1, forward strand.
TTTCTCTATAGATTGGAATACATCCCCATTATGTTTCTCTATAGACTGGAATACATCCCCATTATGTTTCTCTATAGATTGGAATACATCCCCATTATGTTTCTCTATAGATTGGAATACATCCCCATTATGTTTCTCTATAGACTGGAATACATCCCCATTATGTTTCTCTATAGACTGGAATACATCCCCATTATGTTTCTCTATAGACTGGAATACATCCCCATTATGTTTCTCTATAGACTGGAATACATCCCCATTATGTTTCTCTATAGACTGGAATACATCCCCATTATGTTTCTCTATAGACTGGAATACATCCCCATTATGTTTCTCTATAGACTGGAATACATCCCCATTATGTTTCTCTAGACTGGAATACATCCCCATTATGTTTCTCTATAGACTGGAATACATCCCCATTATATGTTTCTCTATAGACTGGAATACATCCCCATTATGTTTCTCTATAGATTGGAATACATCCCCATTATGTTTCTCTATAGACTGGAATACATCCCCATTATGTTTCTCTACAGACTGGAATACATCCCCATTATTTTTCTCCTTGGACTGGAATACATCCCCATTATGGTTCTCTATAGACTGGAATACATCCCCATTATGTTTCTCTATAGACTGGAATACATCCCCATTATGTTTCTCTATGGACTGGAATACATCCCCATTATGTTTCTCTATAGACTGGAATACATCCCCATTATGTTTCTCTATAGACTGGAATACATCCCCATTATGTTTCTCTATAGACTGGAATACATCCCCATTATGTTTCTCTATAGACTGGAATACATCCCCATTATGTTTCTCTATAGACTGGAATACATCCCCATTATGTTTCTCTATAGACTGGAATACATCCCCATTATGTTTCTCTATAGACTGGAATACATCCCCATTATGTTTCTCTATAGACTGGAATACATCCCCATTATGTTTCTCTATAGATTGGAATACATCCCCATTATGTTTCTCTATAGACTGGAATACATCCCCATTATGTTTCTCTATAGACTGGAATACATCCCCATTATGTTTCTCTACAGACTGGAATACATCCCCATTATGTTTCTCTATAGACTGGAATACATCCCCATTATGTTTCTCTACAGACTGGAATACATCCCCATTATGTTTCTCTATAGACTGGAATACATCCCCATTATGTTTCTCTATAGACTGGAATACATCCCCATTATGTTTCTCTATAGACTGGAATACATCCCCATTATGTTTCTCTATAGACTGGAATACATCCCCATTATGTTTCCCTCCAGACTGGAATACATCCCCATTATGTTTCTCTATAGACTGGAATACATCCCCATTATGTTTCTCTATAGACTGGAATACATCCCCATTATGTTTCTCTAGACTGGAATACATCCCCATTATGTTTCTCTATAGACTGGAATACATCCCCATTATATGTTTCTCTATAGACTGGAATACATCCCCATTATGTTTCTCTATAGACTGGAATACATCCCCATTATGTTTCTCTATAGATTGGAATACATCCCCATTATGTTTCTCTATAGACTGGAATACATCCCCATTATGTTTCTCTATAGACTGGAATACATCCCCATTATGTTTCTCTACAGACTGGAATACATCCCCATTATGTTTCTCTATAGACTGGAATACATCCCCATTATGTTTCTCTATAGACTGGAATACATCCCCATTATGTTTCTCTATAGACTGGAATACATCCCCATTATGTTTCTCTATAGACTGGAATACATCCCCATTATGTTTCTCTATAGACTGGAATACATCCCCATTATGTTTCTCTATAGACTGGAATACATCCCCATTATGTTTCTCTATAGACTGGAATACATCCCCATTATGTTTCTCTATAGACTGGAATACATCCCCATTATGTTTCTCTATAGACTGGAATACATCCCCATTATGTTTCCCTCCAGACTGGAATACATCCCCATTATGTTTCTCTATAGACTGGAATACATCCCCATTATGTTTCTCTATAGACTGGAATACATCCCCATTATGTTTCTCTAGACTGGAATACATCCCCATTATGTTTCTCTATAGACTGGAATACATCCCCATTATATGTTTCTCTATAGACTGGAATACATCCCCATTATGTTTCTCTATAGACTGGAATACATCCCCATTATGTTTCCCTCCAGACTGGAATACATCCCCATTATGTTTCTCTATTTTGTTTGTTTGTTTGTTTGTTTGTTTCCTCTGTAGGATTCACCTGGTGTTTGTTTCCTCTGTAGGATTCACCTGGTGTGTGTTTCCTCTGTAGGATTCACCTGGTGTGTGTTTCCTCTGTAGGCCTCACCTGGTGTGTGTTTCCTCTGTAGGCCTCACCTGGTGTGTGTTTCCTCTGTAGGCCTCACCTGGTGTGTGTTTCCTCTGTAGGCCTCACCTGGTGTGTGTTTCCTCTGTAGGCCTCACCTGGTGTGTGTTTCCTCTGTAGGCCTCACCTGGTGTGTGTTTCCTCTGTAGGATTCACCTGGTGTGTGTTTCCTCTGTAGGATTCACCTGGTGTTTGTTTCCTCTGTAGGCCTCACCTGGTGACAACTCCTCCAGGACGCCCCTCCAGTCTGAACTCTACAGCCAGGTCGTCATCTATGACCACATCACCAGGAGGACCTAGCCAATCACATCACCAGGAGGACCTAGCCAATCACATCACCAGGAGGACCTAGCCAATCACATCACCAGGAGGACCTAGCCAATCACCTCACACTGCTATTACCACCTAGCCAGACCACTGTCTCCTCCCTGCTACCACCTCACCTCACACTGCTAATAAACACATAGTGGAACTCACTGGAAGCCTCTAATTTGATGTAATAAAAGTTGTCCCCCCCCATCAATGAGGTGCTTTTTCTCCTGTCTCTTGCTATTAGCCTCTCCACCTGGGTGTGGGGACTGAGGACTGATGCCAGTGCAGCCAAACTATCGTGTAGGGAGCTATGCTACACACTGAATGTGAAGTCCCATGGAAAACACAAACAACAAAAGAATACACCGTCAGACCTTATGGTAGACTTTACCGCTGACAGTCTCATCATGTCTACAGACCTTATGGTAGACTCCTTTACCGCTGACAGTCTCATCATGTCTACAGACCTTATGGTAGACTTTACCGCTGACAGTCTCATCATGTCTACAGACCTTATGGTAGACTCCTTTACCGCTGACAGAGTCTCATCATGTCTACAGACCTTATGGTAGACTTTACCGCTGACAGTCTCATCATGGATCATGTCAATACCAAGTCAGATGTTGTGATCATGATCAAGTCTATCCCAAGTTAGAGCTAGTTCATCAATATATATTAAAAAACAGGCCTGGAATAAGTTAGAGGAAAAACAAAAAGAAATGGAGGAACTTATTCAACAAAGATCCAGTGTGATATATTATAAAAAATATAGCGAACTGGATGGAATATTGGGGAAAAATTCACTAAATAATTTTTTAATCTTCAACATAGAAATACTACCAAAAATAATTGACTGAAACTTGTTACAAATAATGGAGTCATCTATGATTCACCAGATTATATTTTCAAAGAGGAAGGAAGTACTTGAAGCATATGTTTTGGTTTCAGTCTCCTCCATCTCCTCTAACCGAAGATAATTGTATGGATTTTTTTTATTTTTCTATTAATAATGTCAAATGAACAGCCGTACAGAAAGACTAATGTGGAGGCCAAATTACAGAGGAGGAACTTCTTGATGCTATTAAAGCCTTTAAGTCTGGAAAAACTCCAGGGCTGGATGGCATACCAGTGGAGGTTTGTGGTTGTAGTCATTGGTTCTGTGGTTTTTAGCATGTTTTACCCACTTCTATATAAACGGTAGATTATCAGACACTCAACAAGGTCGGATTTCATTATTACTGAAACAGGATCCAAGTGGAAAATATAAAGATCCAGTCGATTAAAACAATTTGAGACCTCTTACACTTCAGAGTTGTGATGCAAAAATGTATAGCGCATAGAATTAAAAAGGTATCGTCAGATATTATTCATCCAAATCAGACAAGTTTTTTTTACATAGTCAATACATTGGAGATAATAAACTCAGCAAAAAAAAATAAACGTCCTCTCACTGTCAACTGCGTTTATTTTCAGAAAACTTAACATGTGTAAATATTTGTATGAACATAACAAGATTCAACAACTGAGACATAAACTGAACAAGTTCCACAGACATGTGACTAACAGAAATGGAATAATGTGTCCCTGAACAAAGGGGTGGTCAAAATCAAAAGTAACAGTCAGTATCCGGTGTGGCCACCAGCTGCATTAAGTACTGCAGTGCATCTCCTCCTCATGGACTGCACCAGATTTGCCAGTTCTTGCTGTGAGATGTTACCCCACTCTTCCACCAAGGCACCTGCAAGTTCCTGGACATTTCATGGGGGGGAATGGCCCTAGCCCTCACCCTTCGTTCCAACAGGTCCCAGACGTGCTCAATGGGATTGAGATCCGGGCTCTTCGCTGGCCATGGCAGAACACTGGCATTCCTGTCTTGCAGGAAATCACACACAGAACTAGCAGTATGGCTGGTGGCATTGTCATCCTGGAGGGTCATGTCAGGATGAGTCTGCAGGAAGGGTACCACATGAGGGAGGAGTATGTCTTCCCTGTAACCAAAATTACAACATTACCTCAAAAATGGAAGAGGAAAGTGGAAGACGGAAAAATATTGAAGCAACATCAAGGCATCAGTCAGGAAGTTAAAGCTTGGTCGCAAATGGGTCTTCCAAATGGACAATGACCCCAAGCATACTTCCAAAGTTGAGGGAAAATGGCTTAAGGACAACACAGGCAAGGTATTGAAATGAACATCAGAAAGCCCTGACCTCAATCCTATAGAAAATTTGTGGGCAGAACTGAAAAAGCGTGTGCGAGCAAGGAGGCCTACAAACCTGACTGAGTTACACCAGCTCTGTCAGGAGGAATGGGCAAAAATTCACCCAACTTATTGTGGGAAGCTTGTGGAAGGCTACCCAAAACGTTTGACCCAAGTTAAACAATTTAAATACAATGCTACCAAATACTAATTGAGTGTATGTAAACTTCTGACCCACTGGGAATGTGATGAAAGAAATAAAAGCTGAAATAAATCATTCTCTCTACTCTTATTCTGACATTTCACATTCTTAAAATAAAGTGGTGATCCTAACTGACCTAAGACAGGGAATTTTTATTAGGATTAAATGTCAGGAATTGTGACAGGGGATTTTTATTAGGATTAAATGTCAGGAATTGTGAAAAACTGAGTTTAAATGTATTTGGCTAAGGTGTATGTAAACTTCCGACTTCAACTGTATATACAGTGGGGAGAACAAGTATTTGATACACTGCCGGTTTTCCTACTTACAAAGCATGTAGAGGTCTGTAATTTTTATCATAGGTACACTTCAACTGTGAGAGACGGAATCTAAAACAAAAATCCAGAAAATCACATTGTATGATTTTTAAGTAATTCATTTGCATTTTATTGCATGACATAAGTATTTGATCACCTACCAACCAGTAAGAATTCCGGCTCTCACAGACCTGTTAGTTTTTCTTTAAGAAGCCCTCCTGTTCTCCACTCATTACCTGTATTAACTGCACCTGTTTGAACTCGTTACCTGTATATATATATATATTTGGAAGAAAATATTTGGGGGATTGGAAGTGATGCAGACAATTACATTGATGGAAGCTACAATCTATATGCCATATTAAAGCCGATCTACCCCTTAAAAAAATTATTATAATAATATTTCTTTTTAAATACCCCCCAAAAACATATAAAAATCATCAGAATATATTTGAGACTTGATAAACTCGTGATGAGCTGTTATGTAAGGTTTTGTGTTAGGCAGGCAGACAGCTGGTCTCCTCTCCCTGTTCAGATGCAGGTAGACCTGGTGGCCTCGTGTTATGACGTTGGGATGCAGTTTACAGTTATACTAACTCTGCTATGACGTTGCAGTCAGTGTGTGTTGAGTGCAGCCGGTCAAGCCCCACTGTCCTCTCTTCATGGGGCCTTCATTGTTTATATTCCACATAGTAAAAAGGCAGTCCCAGATTGTTTTAAGTTTGCATCCCAAATGGAACCAAATTCTCTATATAGTACACTACATAGGGCTCTGATCAACAGTAGTACACTACATAGGGCTCTAATCAACAGTAGTACACTACATAGGGCTCTAATCAACAGTAGTACACTACACAGGGCTCTAATCAACAGTAGTACACTACATAGGGCTCTGGTCAACAGTAGTACACTACACAGGGCTCTGGTCAACAGTAGTACACTACATAGGGCTCTAATCAACAGTAGTACACTACATAGGGCTCTGGTCAACAGTAGTACACTACACAGGGCTCTCATCAACAGTAGTACACTACATAGGGCTCTAATCAACAGTAGTACACTACATAGGGCTCTGGTCCAAGTAGTACACTACATAGGGCTCTGATCAACAGTAGTACACTACACAGGGCTCTGATCAACAGTAGTACACTACATAGGACTCTAATCAACAGTAGTACACTACAGTATATAGAGAATAGGATGCCATCGCAGCCTTGGAGCGGGATGCAGGGACCTGCTGTAAGAGGACATGAGGCCTGGGGGGCTACTCCACTCTACTTTAGTTCCACCCTGCTCTCTCCATGTTTATAGCTGTTTGTCTAAACAAATGGAAAAGACGTAAGAGGTCGGGGAGACGGGGGGGTCGGGGGGGGGGTCTGCTGTAACCCCTCAGGCTGCAGTAGTAGATGTGAAGAATGCTGCCTGCCCCGTCTCCACAAAAAGGAAGCAAGGGAAATGGGCTCCTCCTCCTTCCTTCCCTCCCAGATGCCAGGCAGATCTAGTCCCAAATCGCACCCTACATAGTGCTTTTGGTTTACTAGCTACATCAAAGCCCTCTATCATTTACAAATCACTCATTCAATGACTATTTCCAGGCCACAGAGAAAGAGAAATGGGGGAGTTTACAAATAATTGAGGAGAGAGATATTTGTTGCGGTGACGGGCGGGTATCTGATTTGATTCCGCTGTTCAGTTGGCACCCGTTCTGTTAGTTTGATGTGTTTTTAGTTGGTTGTTTCCGTAGCTTTGATTGTAGATCACTCTGAAACAGCCCGTAGGAGATGTGGCTGAGATGTCTAATTACCAAAGAACAACAAATCAGGATGGGGTCATCACATATTGGTTTGTTTAAGGTCAAAACAGGCACAAGGATACTCTGGTTTCTGATCATTATTTCAAGGTGATGGAGTTTTAAATGGAATTGGTTTGAGAAAGAATGGCTAGACAGCTAATCAAATCACTGTGTGTGTGCGTGTGTGTGTGTGTGTGTGCGTGTGCGTGTGTGTGTGTGTGTGTGTGTGTGTGTGTGTGTGTGTGTGTGTGCGGGCGCGTGTGCGTGTGCGTGTGTGTGTGCGTGTGTGTGTGCGTGTGTGTGTGTGTGTGTGTGTGCGAGAGAGAGAGAGAGACATGGAAAACTCAGACAAGTGAGGACATTTCGCCGGTCCCCACAAGGGGAAAAAGGCTATTTTAGACGTCGAGGTCAGGTTGATGTTTCAGGGGCCCGCCGGGAAACGTGTGGCAAGGAGGCATTTACCACTGCACTTTTCAATCAGGTGTGGCAGGGAATCAGGTGTGGCAAGGAGGCATTTACCACTGCACTTTTCAATCAGGTGTGGCAGGGAAAATAGGAATTTAAATCGGAATCAATTGTTTGGTCCCAACACAGATAGTAAAACAAACGTGTGTGTGTGTGTGTGTGTGTGTGTGTGTGTGTGTGTGTGTGTGTGTGTGTGTGTGTGTGTGTGTGTGTGTGTGTGTGTGTGTGTGTGTGTGTGTGTGTGTGTGTGTGTGTGTGTGTGTCCATACATTTCTTAATCTAATCATAAGTAGGAACCTCGCTGACTGGATGGGTGTCTGAATGGATGGGTGGCTGGATTGGTTGCTGATTGGCTGGCTGGCTGAGTGGGTGGCTGATTGGATATCCGGGGGGGGGGGGGGGGGGGGGGGGGGGTAGGTGGGTGGTGAATGAGGAGAGTTGCAGACACATTTAGAACTGTTTAGCTTTACAGGCCTCTGTTTTAATCATGTGGTGGGATGCTGTGATGAAGCTACCCAGAGGGGAGATGAGAGGAGAGGAGAGGAGAGGAGAGGAGAGGAGAGGAAGGCACTACTCACTCAAACACCATTCAAATAACACGTGCTTGCTCTTGAAATACAGGGTGAGGTTTGGAAGGTGAGGGGAAGTGACAAACCAGCAAGTCCCAATGCCTCCTATCCTCCTGGAATGGCTTCATCTCAAATGGCACCATATTCCCTAAATAGTGCACTACTTTAGACCAGAGCCCTATTCCCTATATAGTGCACTACTATAGACCCAGAGCCCTATTCCCTATGTAGTGCACTACTTTAGACCCAGAGCCCTATTCCCTACATAGTGCACTACTTTAGACCAGAGCCCTATTCCCTATATAGTACACTACTTTAGACCAGAGACCTATTCCCTACATAGTGCACTACTTTAGACCAGAGCCCTATTCTCTACATAGTGCACTACTTTAGACCAGAGACCTATTCCCTACATAGTGCACTACTTTAGACCAGAGCCCTATTCCCTACATAGTGCACTACTTTAGACCAGGGCCCTATTCCCTACATAGTGCACTACTTTAGACCAGAGCCCTATTCCCTACATAGTGCACTACTTTAGACCCAGAGCCCTATTCCCTATATAGTGCACTACTTTAGACCAGAGCCCTATTCCCTACATAGTGCACTACTTTAGACCAGAGACCCCTGGGCCCTATGTAGGGAATAGGGTGCCATTTGGTATACAAACCGGGTTTAATGTGATTCGTTTCACTGAAGGCCCCAGAACAGCTGGTTGAAACTCACTCAAACAGATCACGAGGCTGTTACTAAAATAGTAATGATTGTAACAATAAAGTCTGAATTAAATGCCTGATTCTAAATAGCTGGACCCTTCTTTTGTTGGGACGTTTAACATGCTGTGTTTCAAGCAGAGCAGAGTTCCACCCTGCTGCTACTAGATGTCACCAAATGAAGAGGGGATTTTAGGTCAGAGAAGAACTTCTAGTTGGAGATGGATTGAAGAGTCTCCAACTTCCATAATGGGTAGACAGTCTCCAACTTCCATAATGGGTAGACAGTCTCCAACTTCCATAATGGGTAGACATTCTCCAACTTCCATAATGGGTAGACAGTCTCCAACTTCCATAATGGGTAGACAGTCTACAGCTTCCATAATGGGTAGACAGTCTCCAACTTCCATAATGGGTAGACAGTCTACAACTTCCATAATGGGTAGACAGTCTCCAACTTCCATAATGGGTAGACAGTCTCCAACTTCCATAATGGGTAGACAGTCTACAACTTCCATAATGGGTAGACAGTCTCCAACTTCCATAATGGGTAGACAGTCTACAACTTCCATAATGGGTAGACAGTCTCCAACTTCCATAATGGGTAGACAGTCTACAACTTCCATAAGTTAATAATAGAAGTGGCAATATCGTCCGCTATTATCCTCAGTAATTTTCCATTCAAGTTGTCAGACCCCGGTGGCTTGTCATTGTTGATAGACAACAATTGTTTGCTCACCTCTTCCCCACTAACTTTACGGAATTCAAAATTACAATGCTTGTCTTTCATAATTTGATCAGATATACTTGGATGTGTAGTGTCAGTGTTTGTTGCTGGCATGTCATCCCTAAGTTTGCTAATCTTGCCAATAAAAAAAACATTAATATATATTTTTTTTTTTCATCAATAGTTGGCATTATCAGTGGGTTTTGTGATGAAATAGCCATCTGATTCAATGAATGATGGAGCTGAGTTTGCCTTTTTGCCCAAAATTTCATTTAAGGTGCTCTAAAGCTTTTTACTGTCATTCTTTATTTAATTTATCTTTGTTTCATTGAACAGTTTATTTTATTTCAGTTTAGTCACATTGTTTATACGTCATTTCAACTCAAAAAGATCTATGTGATGACGTTGACTCTACGTGGAAAAATGATTGGATTTGCAAAAAGTCATCAAGGTAAGGACATTTCGTCTTATTTTCACCCAACCTTTAACTTAAATCCAATGACATTGTTTGTTCATTTCACATAGAATTTACGTTAGTTGACAACTTATCCATACTGGGCTACAGGTCCATGACAATAACAAGTATCAATACTGGGCTATAAATCTATGACAATAACACGTATCAATACTGGGCTATAAGTCCATAACAATAACACGTATCAATACTGGGTTATAAGTCCATAACAATAACACGTATCAATACTGGGCTATAAATCCATGACAATAACACGTATCAATACTGGGCTATAAGTCCATAACAATAACACGTATCAATACTGGGCTATAAATCCATGACAATATTACGTGGAATTTCTCTGATCTGGAATGAAGAGCATATGTATCCTGAGAAAGAGAGAGAGAGAGAGAGCTGTTCAGCATGGGAAGGACGGATGCGGAAATAACATTTCCTGCCGAGTGACCCAGAACAAGACCGCAGTGACGTCACAGGAGGACGGGTAGAGTGTGGGAAGCCCTATCTTGTACATGGATCGGGTGTGTGGGGGACGAGCCGCAGCATCCGGATCGCACTGTGCTATACAGGATGTGTGCGCTTAGCTCTATTGAACTGGCCTAAATAGGGGAGAAAGCCTTTAATACCCGACAATAAGCCGTTTCATTCAGCACCGCGCGGGCCCCAGACATACAGCGCTTTGCAGAAGTAGGTTTCACACGTTGACAGATGACATGATGACTCACTCTGTTGGTGTATTACAACCACCAGGGCCATTGGTTGGAGACGTGACGAGCATCTGGTTTTCAATACCACAATAACTTAGGCTACTATTCATCAAATTACTTTCTTAGAAGAACCATGTATTACTTTAATAAATATTCTAAGACAAATTGAAGTAAGGTTTTTGAGAATTTAGATAAATAATTGAATTGCTCATGAAAAAAAGGAAAATGTTAATTTATCATTGACTAACTATATTATAGAAACAAGAGGACATAGGTTATAATAGCCTATCTGTCCTGAGCATCTCTCTCTCCCTCAACTCCCCACTAGCCATATATATTACCAAGCACAACAGGAGGGATATCCAGCTGGTCCCACTAGCCATATATATTACCAAGCACAACAGGAGTGATATCCAGCTGGTCCCACTAGCCATATATATTACCAAGCACAACAGGAGTGATATCCAGCTGGTCCCACTAGCCATATATATTACCATGCACAACATGAGTGATATCCAGCTGGTCCCACTAGCCATACAGTATATCACAGTATATTCCCAGTAGTAATACCCAGCTGGTCCCAGTAGTAATACCCAGCTGGTCCCAGTAGTAGTAATAACCAGCTGTTCCCAGTAGTAATACTCAGCTGGTCCCAGTAGTAGTAATACCCAGCTGTTCCCAGTAGTAATACCCAGCTGTTCCCAGTAGTAGTAATACCCAGCTGTTCCCAGTAGTAGTAATACCCAGCTGGTCCTAGTAGTAATACCGAGCTGTTCCCAGTAGTAATACCCAGCTGTTCCCAGTAGTAATACCCAGCTGGTCCCAGTAGTAATAATACCCAGCTGGTCCCAGTAGTAATACCGAGCTGTTCCCAGTAGTAGTAATACCCAGCTGTTCCCAGTATTAATACCCAGCTGTTCCCAGTAGTAATAATACCCAGCTGTTCCCAGTAGTAATAATACCCGGCTGTTCCCAGTAGTAATAATAGTCAGCTGTTCCCAGTAGTAGTAATACCCAGCTGTTCCCAGTATTAATACCCAGCTGTTCCCAGTAGTAATAATACCCAGCTGTTCCCAGTAGTAATAATACCCAGCTGTTCCCAGTAGTAATAATACCCAGCTGTTCCCAGTAATAATACCCAGCTGTTCCCAGTAGTAGTAATACCCAGCTGTTCCCAGTAGTAGTAATACCCAGCTGTTCCCAGTATTAATACCCAGCTGTTCCCAGTAGTAATAATACCCAGCTGTTCCCAGTAGTAATAATACCCAGCTGTTCCCAGTAGTAATAATACCCAGCTGTTCCCAGTAGTAATAATACCCAGCTGTTCCCAGTAATAATACCCAGCTGTTCCCAGTAGTAGTAATACCCAGCTGTTCCCAGTAGTAATAATACCCAGCTGATCCCAGTAGTAATACCCAGCTGTTCCCAGTAGTAATAATACCCAGCTGTTCCCAGTAGTAATACCCAGCTGTTCCCAGTAGTAGTAATACCCAGCTGTTCCCAGAAGTAGTAATACCCAGCTGTTCCCAGTAGTAATAATACCCAGCTGGTCCCAGTAGTAATACCCAGCTGGTCCCAGTAGTAATACATAGTTGTTCCCAGTAATAATACTCAGCTGGTCCCAGTAGTAATACCCAGCTGTTCCCAGTAGTAATACCCAGCTGGTCCCAGTAGTAGTAATACCCAGCTGGTCCCAGTAATAATACCCAGCTGTTCCCAGTAGTAATACCCAGCTGGTCCCAGTAGTAGTAATACCCAGCTGGTCCCAGTAGTAATAATACCCAGCTGATCCCAGCAGTAATACCCAGCTGGTCCCAGTAGTAATACTCAGCTGTTCCCAGTAATAATACCCAGCTGGTCCCAGTAATAATACCCAGCTGGTCCCAGTAGTAATAATACCCAGCCGATCCCAGTAGTAATACCCAGCTGGTCCCAGTAGGAGTAATACCCAGCTGGTCCCAGTAGTAGTAATACTCAGCTGGTCCCAGTAGTAGTAATACCCAGCTGGTCCCAGTAGTAGTAATACTCAGCTGTTCCCAGTAGTAATACCCAGCTGGTCCCAGTAGTAATACCCAGCTGCTCCCAGTAGTAGTAATACCCAGCTGGTCCCAGTAATAATACCCAGCTGGTCCCAGTAGTAATACCCAGCTGTTCCCAGTAGTAATAATACCCAGCTGCTCCCAGTAGTAGTAATACCCAGCTGGTCCCAGTAGTAGTAATACCCAGCTGGTCCCAGTAGTAATACCCAGCTGGTCCCAGTAGTAGTAATACCCAGCTGTTCCCAGTAGTAGTAATACCCAGCTGTTCCCAGTAGTAGTAATACCCAGCTGTTCCCAGTAGTAGTAATACCCAGCTGGCCCCAGTAGTAGTAATACCCAGCTGGCCCCAGTAGTAATACCCAGCTGGTCCCAGTAGTAATACCCAGCTGTTCCCAGTAGTAGTAGTACCCAGCTGTTCCCAGTAGTAATACCCAGCTGGTCCCAGTAGTAGTAATACCCAGCTGGTCCCAGTAGTAGTAATACCCAGCTGGTCCCAGTAGTAGTAATACCCAGCTGGTCCCAGTAGTAATACCCAGCTGGTCCCAGTAGTAGTAATACCCAGCTGGTCCCAGTAGTAATACCCAGCTGGTCCCAGTAGTAATACCCAGCTGGTCCCAGTAGTAATACCCAGCTGTTCCCAGTAGTAATACCCAGCTGGTACCAGTAGTAGTAATACCCAGCTGGTCCCAGTTGTAGTAATACCCAGCTGGTCCCAGTAGTAGTAATACCCAGCTGTTCCCAGTAGTAATACTCAGCTGGTCCCAGTAGCAATACTCAGCTGGTCCCAGTAATAATACCCAGCTGGTCCCAGTAGTAATACCCAGCTGGTCCAAGTAGTAATACATAGTTGTTCCCAGTAATAATACTCAGCTGGTCCCAGTAGTAATACCCAGCTGTTCCCAGTAGTAATACCCAGCTGGTCCCAGTAGTAGTAATACCCAGCTGGTCCCAGTAATAATACCCAGCTGTTCCCAGTAGTAATACCCAGCTGGTCCCAGTAGTAGTAATACCCAGCTGGTCCCAGTAGTAATAATACCCAGCTGATCCCAGCAGTAATACCCAGCTGGTCCCAGTAGTAATACTCAGCTGTTCCCAGTAATAATACCCAGCTGGTCCCAGTAATAATACCCAGCTGGTCCCAGTAGTAATAATACCCAGCCGATCCCAGTAGTAATACCCAGCTGGTCCCAGTAGTAGTAATACCCAGCTGGTCCCAGTAGTAGTAATACTCAGCTGGTCCCAGTAGTAGTAATACCCAGCTGGTCCCAGTAATAGTAATACTCAGCTGTTCCCAGTAGTAATACCCAGCTGGTCCCAGTAGTAATACCCAGCTGCTCCCAGTAGTAGTAATACCCAGCTGGTCCCAGTAATAATACCCAGCTGGTCCCAGTAGTAATACCCAGCTGTTCCCAGTAGTAATAATACCCAGCTGCTCCCAGTAGTAGTAATACCCAGCTGGTCCCAGTAGTAGTAATACCCAGCTGGTCCCAGTAGTAATACCCAGCTGGTCCCAGTAGTAGTAATACCCAGCTGGCCCCAGTAGTAATACCCAGCTGGTCCCAGTAGTAATACCCAGCTGTTCCCAGTAGTAGTAGTACCCAGCTGTTCCCAGTAGTAATACCCAGCTGGTCCCAGTAGTAATACCCAGCTGGTCCCAGTAGTAGTAATACCCAGCTGGTCCCAGTAGTAATACCCAGCTGGTCCCAGTAGTACTACCCAGCTGGTCCCAGTAGTAATACCCAGCTGTTCCCAATAGTAATAATACCCAGCTGGTACCAGTAGTAGTAATACCCAGCTGGTACCAGTAGTAATACTCAGCTGGTCCCAGTAGTAATACTCAGCTGGTCCCAGTAGTAATACCCAGCTGTTCCCAGTAGTAATACCCATCTGGTACCAGTAGTAGTAATACCCAGCTGTTCCCAGTAGTAGTAATACCCAGCTGTTCCCAGTAGTAATACCCAGCTGGTACCAGTAGTAGTAATACCCAGCTGGTACCAGTAGTAGTAATACCCAGCTGGTCCCAGTAGTAGTAATACCCAGCTGTTCCCAGTAGTAATACTCAGCTGGTCCCAGTAGCAATACTCAGCTGGTCCCAGTAGTAATACCCAGCTGGTCCCAGTAGTAATACTCAGCTGGTTCCAGTAGTAATACCCAGCTGTTCCCAGTAGTAATACTCAGCTGGTCCCAGTAGTAATAATACCCAGCTGGTCCCAGTAGTAGTAATACCCAGGTGTTCCCAGTAGTAATAATACCCAGCTCTTCCCAGTAGTAATACCCAGCTGGTCCCAGTAGTAATACTCAGCTGTTCCCAGTAATAATACCCAGCTGGTCCCATTAGTAATACCCAGCTGTTCCCAGTAGTACCACCCAGCTGTCCCCAGTAGTAATACCCAGCTGGTCCCAGTAGTAGTAATACCCAGCTGGTCCCAGTAATAATACCCAGCTGTTCCCAGTAGTAATACCCAGCTGGTCCCAGTAGTAGTAATACCCAGCTGGTCCCAGTAGTAATAATACCCAGCTGATCCCAGCAGTAATACCCAGCTGGTCCCAGTAGTAATACTCAGCTGTTCCCAGTAATAATACCCAGCTGGTCCCAGTAATAATACCCAGCTGGTCCCAGTAGTAATAATACCCAGCCGATCCCAGTAGTAATACCCAGCTGGTCCCAGTAGTAGTAATACCCAGCTGGTCCCAGTAGTAGTAATACTCAGCTGGTCCCAGTAGTAGTAATACCCAGCTGGTCCCAGTAATAGTAATACTCAGCTGTTCCCAGTAGTAATACCCAGCTGGTCCCAGTAGTAATACCCAGCTGCTCCCAGTAGTAGTAATACCCAGCTGGTCCCAGTAATAATACCCAGCTGGTCCCAGTAGTAATACCCAGCTGTTCCCAGTAGTAATAATACCCAGCTGCTCCCAGTAGTAGTAATACCCAGCTGGTCCCAGTAGTAGTAATACCCAGCTGGTCCCAGTAGTAATACCCAGCTGGTCCCAGTAGTAGTAATACCCAGCTGGCCCCAGTAATAATACCCAGCTGGTCCCAGTAGTAATACCCAGCTGTTCCCAGTAGTAATACCCAGCTGGTCCCAGTAGTAGTAATACCCAGCTGGTCCCAGTAGTAGTAATACCCAGCTGGTCCCAGTAGTAGTAATACCCAGCTGGTCCCAGTAGTAATACCCAGCTGGTCCCAGTAGTAGTAATACCCAGCTGGTCCCAGTAGTAATACCCAGCTGGTCCCAGTAGTAATACCCAGCTGGTCCCAGTAGTAATACCCAGCTGTTCCCAATAGTAATAATACCCAGCTGGTACCAGTAGTAGTAATACCCAGCTGGTACCAGTAGTAATACTCAGCTGGTCCCAGTAGTAATACTCAGCTGGTCCCAGTAGTAATACCCAGCTGTTCCCAGTAGTAATACCCATCTGGTACCAGTAGTAGTAATACCCAGCTGTTCCCAGTAGTAGTAATACCCAGCTGTTCCCAGTAGTAATACCCAGCTGGTACCAGTAGTAGTAATACCCAGCTGGTACCAGTAGTAGTAATACCCAGCTGGTCCCAGTAGTAGTAATACCCAGCTGTTCCCAGTAGTAATACTCAGCTGGTCCCAGTAGCAATACTCAGCTGGTCCCAGTAGTAATACCCAGCTGGTCCCAGTAGTAATACTCAGCTGGTTCCAGTAGTAATACCCAGCTGTTCCCAGTAGTAATACTCAGCTGGTCCCAGTAGTAATAATACCCAGCTGGTCCCAGTAGTAGTAATACCCAGGTGTTCCCAGTAGTAATAATACCCAGCTCTTCCCAGTAGTAATACCCAGCTGGTCCCAGTAGTAATACTCAGCTGTTCCCAGTAATAATACCCAGCTGGTCCCATTAGTAATACCCAGCTGTTCCCAGTAGTACCACCCAGCTGTCCCCAGTAATAATATCCAGCTGGTCCCAGTAGTAATACTCAGCTGGTCCCAGTAGTAATACCCAGCTGGTCCCAGTAGTAATAATACCCAGCTGTTCCCAGAAGTAATACCCAGCTGTTCCCAGTAATAATAATACCCAGCTGTTCCCAGTAGTAATAATACCCAGCTGTTCCCAGTAGTAGTAATACCCAGCTGTTCCCAGTAGTAATAATACCCAGCTGTTCCCAGTACTTATACCCAGCTCTTCTCAGTAGTAATAATACCCAGCTGAACCCAGTAGTAATACCCAGCTGGTCCCAGTAGTAGTAATACCCAGCTGGTCCCAGTAGTAGTAATACTCAGCTGGTCCCAGTAGTAGTAATACCCAGCTGGTCCCAGTAGTAGTAATACTCAGCTGGTCCCAGTAGTAGTAATACCCAGGTGTTCCCAGTAGTAATAATACCCAGCTCTTCCCAGTAGTAATACCCAGCTGGTCCCAGTAGTAATACTCAGCTGTTCCCAGTAATAATACCCAGCTGGTCCCATTAGTAATACCCAGCTGTTCCCAGTAGTACCACCCAGCTGTCCCCAGTAGTAATACCCAGCTGGTCCCAGTAGTAGTAATACCCAGCTGGTCCCAGTAATAATACCCAGCTGTTCCCAGTAGTAATACCCAGCTGGTCCCAGTAGTAGTAATACCCAGCTGGTCCCAGTAGTAATAATACCCAGCTGATCCCAGCAGTAATACCCAGCTGGTCCCAGTAGTAATACTCAGCTGTTCCCAGTAATAATACCCAGCTGGTCCCAGTAATAATACCCAGCTGGTCCCAGTAGTAATAATACCCAGCCGATCCCAGTAGTAATACCCAGCTGGTCCCAGTAGTAGTAATACCCAGCTGGTCCCAGTAGTAGTAATACTCAGCTGGTCCCAGTAGTAGTAATACCCAGCTGGTCCCAGTAATAGTAATACTCAGCTGTTCCCAGTAGTAATACCCAGCTGGTCCCAGTAGTAATACCCAGCTGCTCCCAGTAGTAGTAATACCCAGCTGGTCCCAGTAATAATACCCAGCTGGTCCCAGTAGTAATACCCAGCTGTTCCCAGTAGTAATAATACCCAGCTGCTCCCAGTAGTAGTAATACCCAGCTGGTCCCAGTAGTAGTAATACCCAGCTGGTCCCAGTAGTAATACCCAGCTGGTCCCAGTAGTAGTAATACCCAGCTGGCCCCAGTAGTAATACCCAGCTGGTCCCAGTAGTAATACCCAGCTGTTCCCAGTAGTAATACCCAGCTGGTCCCAGTAGTAGTAATACCCAGCTGGTCCCAGTAGTAGTAATACCCAGCTGGTCCCAGTAGTAGTAATACCCAGCTGGTCCCAGTAGTAATACCCAGCTGGTCCCAGTAGTAGTAATACCCAGCTGGTCCCAGTAGTAATACCCAGCTGGTCCCAGTAGTAATACCCAGCTGGTCCCAGTAGTAATACCCAGCTGTTCCCAATAGTAATAATACCCAGCTGGTACCAGTAGTAGTAATACCCAGCTGGTACCAGTAGTAATACTCAGCTGGTCCCAGTAGTAATACTCAGCTGGTCCCAGTAGTAATACCCAGCTGTTCCCAGTAGTAATACCCATCTGGTACCAGTAGTAGTAATACCCAGCTGTTCCCAGTAGTAGTAATACCCAGCTGTTCCCAGTAGTAATACCCAGCTGGTACCAGTAGTAGTAATACCCAGCTGGTACCAGTAGTAGTAATACCCAGCTGGTCCCAGTAGTAGTAATACCCAGCTGTTCCCAGTAGTAATACTCAGCTGGTCCCAGTAGCAATACTCAGCTGGTCCCAGTAGTAATACCCAGCTGGTCCCAGTAGTAATACTCAGCTGGTTCCAGTAGTAATACCCAGCTGTTCCCAGTAGTAATACTCAGCTGGTCCCAGTAGTAATAATACCCAGCTGGTCCCAGTAGTAGTAATACCCAGGTGTTCCCAGTAGTAATAATACCCAGCTCTTCCCAGTAGTAATACCCAGCTGGTCCCAGTAGTAATACTCAGCTGTTCCCAGTAATAATACCCAGCTGGTCCCATTAGTAATACCCAGCTGTTCCCAGTAGTACCACCCAGCTGTCCCCAGTAATAATATCCAGCTGGTCCCAGTAGTAATACTCAGCTGGTCCCAGTAGTAATACCCAGCTGGTCCCAGTAGTAATAATACCCAGCTGTTCCCAGAAGTAATACCCAGCTGTTCCCAGTAATAATAATACCCAGCTGTTCCCAGTAGTAATAATACCCAGCTGTTCCCAGTAGTAGTAATACCCAGCTGTTCCCAGTAATAATAATACCCAGCTGTTCCCAGTAGTAATAATACCCAGCTGTTCCCAGTAGTAGTAATACCCAGCTGTTCCCAGTAGTAATAATACCCAGCTGTTCCCAGTACTTATACCCAGCTCTTCTCAGTAGTAATAATACCCATCTGAACCCAGTAGTAATACCCAGCTGGTCCCAGTAGTAGTAATACCCAGCTGGTCCCAGTAGTAGTAATACTCAGCTGGTCCCAGTAGTAGTAATACCCAGCTGGTCCCAGTAGTAGTAATACTCAGCTGTTCCCAGTAGTAATACCCAGCTGGTCCCAGTAGTAATACCCAGCTGCTCCCAGTAGTAGTAATACCCAGCTGGTCCCAGTAATAATACCCAGCTGGTCCCAGTAGTAATACCCAGCTGTTCCCAGTAGTAATAATACCCAGCTGCTCCCAGTAGTAGTAATACCCAGCTGGTCCCAGTAGTAGTAATACCCAGCTGGTCCCAGTAGTAATACCCAGCTGGTCCCAGTAGTAGTAATACCCAGCTGGCCCCAGTAGTAATACCCAGCTGGTCCCAGTAGTAATACCCAGCTGTTCCCAGTAGTAGTAATACCCAGCTGTTCCCAGTAGTAATACCCAGCTGGTCCCAGTAGTAGTAATACCCAGCTGGTCCCAGTAGTAGTAATACCCAGCTGGTCCCAGTAGTAGTAATACCCAGCTGGTCCCAGTAGTAATACCCAGCTGGTACCAGTAGTAGTAATACCCAGCTGGTACCAGTAGTAGTAATACCCAGCTGGTCCCAGTAGTAGTAATACCCAGCTGTTCCCAGTAGTAATACTCAGCTGGTCCCAGTAGCAATACTCAGCTGGTCCCAGTAGTAATACCCAGCTGGTCCCAGTAGTAATACTCAGCTGGTTCCAGTAGTAATACCCAGCTGTTCCCAGTAGTAATACTCAGCTGGTCCCAGTAGTAATAATACCCAGCTGGTCCCAGTAGTAGTAATACCCAGGTGTTCCCAGTAGTAATAATACCCAGCTCTTCCCAGTAGTAATACCCAGCTGGTTCCAGTAGTAATACTCAGCTGTTCCCAGTAATAATACCCAGCTGGTCCCATTAGTAATACCCAGCTGTTCCCAGTAGTACCACCCAGCTGTCCCCAGTAATAATATCCAGCTGGTCCCAGTAGTAATACTCAGCTGGTCCCAGTAGTAATACCCAGCGGGTCCCAGTAGTAATAATACCCAGCTGTTCCCAGAAGTAATACCCAGCTGTTCCCAGTAATAATAATACCCAGCTGTTCCCAGTAGTAATAATACCCAGCTGTTCCCAGTAGTAGTAATACCCAGCTGTTCCCAGTAGTAATAATACCCAGCTGTTCCCAGTACTTATACCCAGCTCTTCTCAGTAGTAATAATACCCAGCTGAACCCAGTAGTAATACCCAGCTGGTCCCAGTAGTAGTAATACCCAGCTGGTCCCAGTAGTAGTAATACTCAGCTGGTCCCAGTAGTAGTAATACCCAGGTGTTCCCATTAGTAATACCCAGCTGTTCCCAGTAGTACCACCCAGCTGTCCCCAGTAGTAATACCCAGCTGGTCCCAGTAGCAGTAATACCCAGCTGGTCCCAGTAATAATACCCAGCTGTTCCCAGTAGTAATACCCAGCTGGTCCCAGTAGTAGTAATACCCAGCTGGTCCCAGTAGTAATAATACCCAGCTGATCCCAGCAGTAATACCCAGCTGGTCCCAGTAGTAATACTCAGCTGTTCCCAGTAATAATACCCAGCTGGTCCCAGTAATAATACCCAGCTGGTCCCAGTAGTAATAATACCCAGCCGATCCCAGTAGTAATACCCAGCTGGTCCCAGTAGTAGTAATACCCAGCTGGTCCCAGTAGTAGTAATACTCAGCTGGTCCCAGTAGTAGTAATACCCAGCTGGTCCCAGTAATAGTAATACTCAGCTGTTCCCAGTAGTAATACCCAGCTGGTCCCAGTAGTAATACCCAGCTGCTCCCAGTAGTAGTAATACCCAGCTGGTCCCAGTAATAATACTCAGCTGGTCCCAGTAGTAATACCCAGCTGGTCCCAGTAGTAGTAATACCCAGCTGGTCCCAGTAGTAATAATACCCAGCCGATCCCAGTAGTAATACCCAGCTGGTCCCAGTAGTAGTAATACCCAGCTGGTCCCAGTAGTAGTAATACTCAGCTGGTCCCAGTAGTAGTAATACCCAGCTGGTCCCAGTAATAGTAATACTCAGCTGTTCCCAGTAGTAATACCCAGCTGGTCCCAGTAGTAATACCCAGCTGCTCCCAGTAGTAGTAATACCCAGCTGGTCCCAGTAATAATACCCAGCTGGTCCCAGTAGTAATACCCAGCTGTTCCCAGTAGTAATAATACCCAGCTGCTCCCAGTAGTAGTAATACCCAGCTGGTCCCAGTAGTAGTAATACCCAGCTGGTCCCAGTAGTAATACCCAGCTGGTCCCAGTAGTAGTAATACCCAGCTGGCCCCAGTAGTAATACCCAGCTGGTCCCAGTAGTAATACCCAGCTGTTCCCAGTAGTAATACCCAGCTGGTCCCAGTAGTAGTAATACCCAGCTGGTCCCAGTAGTAGTAATACCCAGCTGGTCCCAGTAGTAGTAATACCCAGCTGGTCCCAGTAGTAATACCCAGCTGGTCCCAGTAGTAGTAATACCCAGCTGGTCCCAGTAGTAATACCCAGCTGGTCCCAGTAGTAATACCCAGCTGGTCCCAGTAGTAATACCCAGCTGTTCCCAATAGTAATAATACCCAGCTGGTACCAGTAGTAGTAATACCCAGCTGGTACCAGTAGTAATACTCAGCTGGTCCCAGTAGTAATACTCAGCTGGTCCCAGTAGTAATACCCAGCTGTTCCCAGTAGTAATACCCATCTGGTACCAGTAGTAGTAATACCCAGCTGTTCCCAGTAGTAGTAATACCCAGCCGTTCCCAGTAGTAATACCCAGCTGGTACCAGTAGTAGTAATACCCAGCTGGTACCAGTAGTAGTAATACCCAGCTGGTCCCAGTAGTAGTAATACCCAGCTGTTCCCAGTAGTAATACTCAGCTGGTCCCAGTAGCAATACTCAGCTGGTCCCAGTAGTAATACCCAGCTGGTCCCAGTAGTAATACTCAGCTGGTTCCAGTAGTAATACCCAGCTGTTCCCAGTAGTAATACTCAGCTGGTCCCAGTAGTAATAATACCCAGCTGGTCCCAGTAGTAGTAATACCCAGGTGTTCCCTGTAGTAATAATACCCAGCTCTTCCCAGTAGTAATACCCAGCTGGTCCCAGTAGTAATACTCAGCTGTTCCCAGTAATAATACCCAGCTGGTCCCATTAGTAATACCCAGCTGTTCCCAGTAGTACCACCCAGCTGTCCCCAGTAATAATATCCAGCTGGTCCCAGTAGTAATACTCAGCTGGTCCCAGTAGTAATACCCAGCTGGTCCCAGTAGTAATAATACCCAGCTGTTCCCAGAAGTAATACCCAGCTGTTCCCAGTAATAATAATACCCAGCTGTTCCCAGTAGTAATAATACCCAGCTGTTCCCAGTAGTAGTAATACCCAGCTGTTCCCAGTAGTAATAATACCCAGCTGTTCCCAGTACTTATACCCAGCTCTTCTCAGTAGTAATAATACCCAGCTGAACCCAGTAGTAATACCCAGCTGGTACCAGTAGTAGTAATACCCAGCTGGTCCCAGTAGTAGTAATACTCAGCTGGTCCCAGTAGTAGTAATACCCAGCTGGTCCCAGTAGTAGTAATACTCAGCTGTTCCCAGTAGTAATACCCAGCTGGTCCCAGTAGTAATACCCAGCTGCTCCCAGTAGTAGTAATACCCAGCTGTTCCCATTAGTAATAATACCCAGCTGGTCCCAGTAGTAATACCCAGCTGTTCCCAGTAGTAATAATACCCAGCTGCTCCCAGTAGTAGTAATACCCAGCTGGTCCCAGTAGTAATAATACCCAGCTGTTCCCAGTACTTATACCCAGCTCTTCTCAGTAGTAATAATACCCATCTGAACCCAGTAGTAATACCCAGCTGGTCCCAGTAGTAGTAATACCCAGCTGGTCCCAGTAGTAGTAATACTCAGCTGGTCCCAGTAGTAGTAATACCCAGCTGGTCCCAGTAGTAGTAATACTCAGCTGTTCCCAGTAGTAATACCCAGCTGGTCCCAGTAGTAATACCCAGCTGCTCCCAGTAGTAGTAATACCCAGCTGGTCCCAGTAATAATACCCAGCTGGTCCCAGTAGTAATACCCAGCTGTTCCCAGTAGTAATAATACCCAGCTGCTCCCAGTAGTAGTAATACCCAGCTGGTCCCAGTAGTAGTAATACCCAGCTGGTCCCAGTAGTAATACCCAGCTGGTCCCAGTAGTAGTAATACCCAGCTGGCCCCAGTAGTAATACCCAGCTGGTCCCAGTAGTAATACCCAGCTGTTCCCAGTAGTAGTAATACCCAGCTGTTCCCAGTAGTAATACCCAGCTGGTCCCAGTAGTAGTAATACCCAGCTGGTCCCAGTAGTAGTAATACCCAGCTGGTCCCAGTAGTAGTAATACCCAGCTGGTCCCAGTAGTAATACCCAGCTGGTACCAGTAGTAGTAATACCCAGCTGGTACCAGTAGTAGTAATACCCAGCTGGTCCCAGTAGTAGTAATACCCAGCTGTTCCCAGTAGTAATACTCAGCTGGTCCCAGTAGCAATACTCAGCTGGTCCCAGTAGTAATACCCAGCTGGTCCCAGTAGTAATACTCAGCTGGTTCCAGTAGTAATACCCAGCTGTTCCCAGTAGTAATACTCAGCTGGTCCCAGTAGTAATAATACCCAGCTGGTCCCAGTAGTAGTAATACCCAGGTGTTCCCAGTAGTAATAATACCCAGCTCTTCCCAGTAGTAATACCCAGCTGGTTCCAGTAGTAATACTCAGCTGTTCCCAGTAATAATACCCAGCTGGTCCCATTAGTAATACCCAGCTGTTCCCAGTAGTACCACCCAGCTGTCCCCAGTAATAATATCCAGCTGGTCCCAGTAGTAATACTCAGCTGGTCCCAGTAGTAATACCCAGCTGGTCCCAGTAGTAATAATACCCAGCTGTTCCCAGAAGTAATACCCAGCTGTTCCCAGTAATAATAATACCCAGCTGTTCCCAGTAGTAATAATACCCAGCTGTTCCCAGTAGTAGTAATACCCAGCTGTTCCCAGTAGTAATAATACCCAGCTGTTCCCAGTACTTATACCCAGCTCTTCTCAGTAGTAATAATACCCAGCTGAACCCAGTAGTAATACCCAGCTGGTCCCAGTAGTAGTAATACCCAGCTGGTCCCAGTAGTAGTAATACTCAGCTGGTCCCAGTAGTAGTAATACCCAGGTGTTCCCATTAGTAATACCCAGCTGTTCCCAGTAGTACCACCCAGCTGTCCCCAGTAGTAATACCCAGCTGGTCCCAGTAGTAGTAATACCCAGCTGGTCCCAGTAATAATACCCAGCTGTTCCCAGTAGTAATACCCAGCTGGTCCCAGTAGTAGTAATACCCAGCTGGTCCCAGTAGTAATAATACCCAGCTGATCCCAGCAGTAATACCCAGCTGGTCCCAGTAGTAATACTCAGCTGTTCCCAGTAATAATACCCAGCTGGTCCCAGTAATAATACCCAGCTGGTCCCAGTAGTAATAATACCCAGCCGATCCCAGTAGTAATACCCAGCTGGTCCCAGTAGTAGTAATACCCAGCTGGTCCCAGTAGTAGTAATACTCAGCTGGTCCCAGTAGTAGTAATACCCAGCTGGTCCCAGTAATAGTAATACTCAGCTGTTCCCAGTAGTAATACCCAGCTGGTCCCAGTAGTAATACCCAGCTGCTCCCAGTAGTAGTAATACCCAGCTGGTCCCAGTAATAATACCCAGCTGGTCCCAGTAGTAATACCCAGCTGGTCCCAGTAGTAGTAATACCCAGCTGGTCCCAGTAGTAATAATACCCAGCTGATCCCAGCAGTAATACCCAGCTGGTCCCAGTAGTAATACTCAGCTGTTCCCAGTAATAATACCCAGCTGGTCCCAGTAATAATACCCAGCTGGTCCCAGTAGTAATAATACCCAGCCGATCCCAGTAGTAATACCCAGCTGGTCCCAGTAGTAGTAAAACCCAGCTGGTCCCAGTAGTAGTAATACTCAGCTGGTCCCAGTAGTAGTAATACCCAGCTGGTCCCAGTAATAGTAATACTCAGCTGTTCCCAGTAGTAATACCCAGCTGGTCCCAGTAGTAATACCCAGCTGCTCCCAGTAGTAGTAATACCCAGCTGGTCCCAGTAATAATACCCAGCTGGTCCCAGTAGTAATACCCAGCTGTTCCCAGTAGTAATAATACCCAGCTGCTCCCAGTAGTAGTAATACCCAGCTGGTCCCAGTAGTAGTAATACCCAGCTGGTCCCAGTAGTAATACCCAGCTGGTCCCAGTAGTAGTAATACCCAGCTGGCCCCAGTAGTAATACCCAGCTGGTCCCAGTAGTAATACCCAGCTGGTCCCAGTAGTAATACCCAGCTGGTCCCAGTAGTAGTAATACCCAGCTGGTCCCAGTAGTAGTAATACCCAGCTGGTCCCAGTAGTAGTAATACCCAGCTGGTCCCAGTAGTAATACCCAGCTGGTCCCAGTAGTAGTAATACCCAGCTGGTCCCAGTAGTAATACCCAGCTGGTCCCAGTAGTAATACCCAGCTGGTCCCAGTAGTAATACCCAGCTGTTCCCAATAGTAATAATACCCAGCTGGTACCAGTAGTAGTAATACCCAGCTGGTACCAGTAGTAATACTCAGCTGGTCCCAGTAGTAATACTCAGCTGGTCCCAGTAGTAATACCCAGCTGTTCCCAGTAGTATTACCCATCTGGTACCAGTAGTAGTAATACCCAGCTGTTCCCAGTAGTAGTAATACCCAGCTGTTCCCAGTAGTAATACCCAGCTGGTACCAGTAGTAGTAATACCCAGCTGGTACCAGTAGTAGTAATACCCAGCTGGTCCCAGTAGTAGTAATACCCAGCTGTTCCCAGTAGTAATACTCAGCTGGTCCCAGTAGCAATACTCAGCTGGTCCCAGTAGTAATACCCAGCTGGTCCCAGTAGTAATACTCAGCTGGTTCCAGTAGTAATACCCAGCTGTTCCCAGTAGTAATACTCAGCTGGTCCCAGTAGTAATAATACCCAGCTGGTCCCAGTAGTAGTAATACCCAGGTGTTCCCAGTAGTAATAATACCCAGCTCTTCCCAGTAGTAATACCCAGCTGGTCCCAGTAGTAATACTCAGCTGTTCCCAGTAATAATACCCAGCTGGTCCCATTAGTAATACCCAGCTGTTCCCAGTAGTACCACCCAGCTGTCCCCAGTAATAATATCCAGCTGGTCCCAGTAGTAATACTCAGCTGGTCCCAGTAGTAATACCCAGCTGGTCCCAGTAGTAATAATACCCAGCTGTTCCCAGAAGTAATACCCAGCTGTTCCCAGTAATAATAATACCCAGCTGTTCCCAGTAGTAATAATACCCAGCTGTTCCCAGTAGTAGTAATACCCAGCTGTTCCCAGTAGTAATAATACCCAGCTGTTCCCAGTACTTATACCCAGCTCTTCTCAGTAGTAATAATACCCAGCTGAACCCAGTAGTAATACCCAGCTGGTACCAGTAGTAGTAATACCCAGCTGGTCCCAGTAGTAGTAATACTCAGCTGGTCCCAGTAGTAGTAATACCCAGCTGGTCCCAGTAGTAGTAATACTCAGCTGTTCCCAGTAGTAATACCCAGCTGGTCCCAGTAGTAATACCCAGCTGCTCCCAGTAGTAGTAATACCCAGCTGGTCCCAGTAATAATACCCAGCTGGTCCCAGTAGTAATACCCAGCTGTTCCCAGTAGTAATAATACCCAGCTGCTCCCAGTAGTAGTAATACCCAGCTGGTCCCAGTAGTAGTAATACCCAGCTGGTCCCAGTAGTAATACCCAGCTGGTCCCAGTAGTAGTAATACCCAGCTGGCCCCAGTAGTAATACCCAGCTGGTCCCAGTAGTAATACCCAGCTGTTCCCAGTAGTAGTAATACCCAGCTGTTCCCAGTAGTAATACCCAGCTGGTCCCAGTAGTAGTAATACCCAGCTGGTCCCAGTAGTAGTAATACCCAGCTGGTCCCAGTAGTAGTAATACCCAGCTGGTCCCAGTAGTAATACTCAGCTGGTCCCAGTAGTAGTAATACCCAGCTGGTCCCAGTAGTAATACCCAGCTGGTCCCAGTAGTAATACCCAGCTGGTCCCAGTAGTAATACCCAGCTGTTCCCAATAGTAATAATACCCAGCTGGTACCAGTAGTAGTAATACCCAGATGGTACCAGTAGTAATACTCAGCTGGTCCCAGTAGTAATACTCAGCTGGTCCCAGTAGTAATACCCAGCTGTTCCCAGTAGTAATACCCATCTGGTACCAGTAGTAGTAATACCCAGCTGTTCTCAGTAGTAGTAATACCCAGCTGGTCCCAGTAGTAATAATACCCAGCTGTTCCCAGTAGTAGTAATACCCAGCTGTTCCCAGTAGTAATAATACCCAGCTGTTCCCATCACTTATACCCAGCTGTTCTCAGTAGTAATAATACCCAGCTGAACCCAGTAGTAATACCCAGCTGGTCCCAATAGTAGTAATACCCAGCTGGTCCCAGTAGTAGTAATACACAGCTGTTCCCAGTAATAATACCCAGCTGGTCCCAGTAGTAGTAATACCCAGCTGTTCCCAGTAGTAGTAATACCCAGCTGATCCCAGTAGTAATACCCAGCTGGTCCCAGTAGTAGTAATACTCAGCTGGTCCCAGTAGTAGTAATACCCAGCTGGTCCCAATAGTAGTAATACTCAGCTGTTCCCAGTAGTAATACCCAGCTGGTCCCAGTAGTAATACCCAGCTGCTCCCAGTAGTAGTAATACCCAGCTGGTCCCAGTAGTAATAATACTCAGCTGGTCCCAGTAGCAATACTCAGCTGGTCCCAGTAGTAGTAATACCCAGCTGGTCCCAGTAGTAGTAATACCCAGCTGGTCCCAGTAGTAATACCCAGCTGGTCCCAGTAGTAATACCCAGCTGTTCCCAGTAGTAATACCCAGCTGTTCCCAATAGTAATAATACCCAGCTGGTACCAGTAGTAGTAATACCCAGCTGGTACCAGTAGTAATACTCAGCTGGTCCCAGTAGTAATACTCAGCTGGTCCCAGTAGTAATACCCAGCTGTTCCCAGTAGTAATACCCATCTGGTACCAGTAGTAGTAATACCCAGCTGTTCCCAGTAGTAATAACCAGCTGTTCCCAGTAGTAGTAATACCCAGCTGTTCCCAGTAGTAATAACCAGCTGTTCCCAGTAGTAATAATACCCAACTGTTCCCACTAGTAATAACCAGCTGTTCCCAGTAGTAATACCCAGCTGGTCCCAGTAGTAGTAATACCCAGCTGTTCCCAGAAGTAGTAATACCCAGCTGTTCCCAGTAGTAGTAATACCTAGCTGTTCCCAGTAGTAATACCCAGCTGGTACCAGTATTAATACCCATCTGGTCCCAGTAGTAGTAATACCCAGCTGGTCCCAGTAGTAGTAATACCCAGCTGGTCCCAGTAGTAGTAATACCCAGCTGTTCCCAGAAGTAGTAATACCCAGCTGTTCCCAGTAGTAGTAATACCCAGCTGTTCCCAGTAGTAATACCCAGCTGGTACCAGTAGTAGTAATACCCAGCTGGTACCAGTAGTAGTAATACCCAGCTGGTCCCAGTAGTAGTAATACCCAGCTGTTCCCAGTAGTAACACTCAGCTGGTCCCAGTAGCAATACTCAGCTGGTCCCAGTAGTAATACCCAGCTGGTCCCAGTAGTAATACTCAGCTGGTCCCAGTAGTACCACCCAGCTGTCCCCAGTAATAATATCCAGCTGGTCCCAGTAGTAATACTCAGCTGGTCCCAGTAGTAATACCCAGCTGGTCCCAGTAGTAATAATACCCAGCTGTTCCCAGAAGTAATACCCAGCTGTTCCCAGTAGTAATAATACCCAGCTGTTCCCAGTAGTAATAATACCCAGCTGTTCCCAGTAGTAGTAATACCCAGCTGGTCCCAGTAATAATACCCAGCTGGTCCCAGTAGTAATACCCAGCTGCTCCCAGTAGTAGTAATACCCAGCTGGTCCCAGTAATAATACCCAGCTGGTCCCAGTAGTAATACCCAGCTGTTCCCAGTAGTAATAAAACCCAGCTGCTCCCAGTAGTAGTAATACCCAGCTGGTCCCAGTAGTAGTAATACCCAGCTGGTCCCAGTAGTAATACCCAGCTGGTCCCAGTAGTAGTAATACCCAGCTGGCCCCAGTAGTAATACCCAGCTGGTCCCAGTAGTAATACCCAGCTGTTCCCAGTAGTAGTAGTACCCAGCTGTTCCCAGTAGTAATACCCAGCTGGTCCCAGTAGTAGTAATACCCAGCTGTTCCCAGTAGTAATACCCATCTGGTACCAGTAGTAGTAATACCCAACTGTTCTCAGTAGTAGTAATACCCAGCTGGTCCCAGTAGTAATAATACCCAGCTGTTCCCAGTAGTAGTAATACCCAGCTGTTCCCAGTAGTAATAATACCCAGCTGTTCCCAGTACTTATACCCAGCTGTTCTCAGTAGTAATAATACCCAGCTGAACCCAGTAGTAATACCCAGCTGGTCCCAATAGTAGTAATACCCAGCTGGTCCCAGTAGTAGTAATACACAGCTGTTCCCAGTAATAATACCCAGCTGGTCCCAGTAGTAATAATACCCAGCTGTTCCCAGTAGTAGTAATACCCAGCTGATCCCAGTAGTAATACCCAGCTGGTCCCAGTAGTAGTAATACTCAGCTGGTCCCAGTAGTAGTAATACCCAGCTGGTCCCAATAGTAGTAATACTCAGCTGTTCCCAGTAGTAATACCCAGCTGGTCCCAGTAGTAATACCCAGCTGCTCCCAGTAGTAGTAATACCCAGCTGGTCCCAGTAGTAATAATACTCAGCTGGTCCCAGTAGCAATACTCAGCTGGTCCCAGTAGTAGTAATACCCAGCTGGTCCCAGTAGTAGTAATACCCAGCTGGTCCCAGTAGTAATACCCAGCTGGTCCCAGTAGTAATACCCAGCTGTTCCCAGTAGTAATACCCAGCTGTTCCCAATAGTAATAATACCCAGCTGGTACCAGTAGTAGTAATACCCAGCTGGTACCAGTAGTAATACTCAGCTGGTCCCAGTAGTAATACTCAGCTGGTCCCAGTAGTAATACCCAGCTGTTCCCAGTAGTAATACCCATCTGGTACCAGTAGTAGTAATACCCAGCTGTTCCCAGTAGTAATAACCAGCTGTTCCCAGTAGTAGTAATACCAAGCTGTTCCCAGTAGTAATAACCAGCTGTTCCCAGTAGTAATAATACCCAACTGTTCCCACTAGTAATAACCAGCTGTTCCCAGTAGTAATACCCAGCTGGTCCCAGTAGTAGTAATACCCAGCTGTTCCCAGAAGTAGTAATACCCAGCTGTTCCCAGTAGTAGTAATACCCAGCTGTTCCCAGTAGTAATACCCAGCCGGTACCAGTATTAATACCCATCTGGTCCCAGTAGTAGTAATACCCAGCTGGTCCCAGTAGTAGTAATACCCAGCTGGTCCCAGTAGTAGTAATACCCAGCTGTTCCCAGAAGTAGTAATACCCAGCTGTTCCCAGTAGTAGTAATACCCAGCTGTTCCCAGTAGTAATACCCAGCTGGTACCAGTAGTAGTAATACCCAGCTGGTACCAGTAGTAGTAATACCCAGCTGGTCCCAGTAGTAGTAATACCCAGCTGTTCCCAGTAGTAACACTCAGCTGGTCCCAGTAGCAATACTCAGCTGGTCCCAGTAGTAATACCCAGCTGGTCCCAGTAGTAATACTCAGCTGGTCCCAGTAGTAATACCCAGCTGTTCCCAGTAGTACCACCCAGCTGTCCCCAGTAATAATATCCAGCTGGTCCCAGTAGTAATACTCAGCTGGTCCCAGTAGTAATACCCAGCTGGTCCCAGTAGTAATAATACCCAGCTGTTCCCAGAAGTAATACCCAGCTGTTCCCAGTAGTAATAATACCCAGCTGTTCCCAGTAGTAATAATACCCAGCTGTTCCCAGTAGTAGTAATACCCAGCTGGTCCCAGTAATAATACCCAGCTGGTCCCAGTAGTAATACCCAGCTGCTCCCAGTAGTAGTAATACCCAGCTGGTCCCAGTAATAATACCCAGCTGGTCCCAGTAGTAATACCCAGCTGTTCCCAGTAGTAATAAAACCCAGCTGCTCCCAGTAGTAGTAATACCCAGCTGGTCCCAGTAGTAGTAATACCCAGCTGGTCCCAGTAGTAATACCCAGCTGGTCCCAGTAGTAGTAATACCCAGCTGGCCCCAGTAGTAATACCCAGCTGGTCCCAGTAGTAATACCCAGCTGTTCCCAGTAGTAGTAGTACCCAGCTGTTCCCAGTAGTAATACCCAGCTGGTCCCAGTAGTAGTAATACCCAGCTGGTCCCAGTAGTAGTAATACCCAGCTGGTCCCAGTAGTAGTAATACCCAGCTGGTCCCAGTAGTAATACCCAGCTGGTCCCAGTAGTAGTAATACCCAGCTGGTCCCAGTAGTAATACCCAGCTGGTCAAAGTAGTAATACCCAGCTGGTCCCAGTAGTAATACCCAGCTGTTCCCAATAGTAATAATACCCAGCTGGTACCAGTAGTAGTAATACCCAGCTGGTACCAGTAGTAATACTCAGCTGGTCCCAGTAGTAATACTCAGCTGGTCCCAGTAGTAATACCCAGCTGTTCCCAGTAGTAATACCCATCTGGTACCAGTAGTAGTAATACCCAGCTGTTCCCAGTAGTAGTAATACCCAGCTGTTCCCAGTAGTAATACCCAGCTGGTCCCAGTAGTAGTAATACCCAGCTGGTCCCAGTAGTAGTAATACCCAGCTGGTACCAGTAGTAATAATACCCAGCTGGTACCAGTAGTAGTAATACCCAGCTGGTCCCAGTAGCAGTAATACCCAGCTGTTCCCAGTAGTAATACTCAGCTGGTCCCAGTAGCAATACTCAGCTGGTCCCAGTAGTAATACCCAGCTGGTCCCAGTAGTAATAATACCCAGCTGTTCCCAGTAGTAATAATACCCAGCTGTTCCCAGTAGTAGTAATACCGAGCTGTTCCCAGTAGTAATAATACCCAGCTGTTCCCAGTACTTATACCCAGCTCTTCTCAGTAGTAATAATACCCAACTGAACCCAGTAGTAATACCCAGCTGGTCCCAGTAGTAGTAATACCCAGCTGGTCCCAGTAGTAGTAATACTCAGCTGGTCCCAGTAGTAGTAATACCCAGCTGGTCCCAGTAGTAGTAATACTCAGCTGTTCCCAGTAGTAATACCCAGCTGGTCCCAGTAGTAATACCCAGCTGCTCCCAGTAGTAGTAATACCCAGCTGGTCCCAGTAATAATACCCAGCTGGTCCCAGTAGTAATACCCAGCTGTTCCCAGTAGTAATAATACCCAGCTGCTCCCAGTAGTAGTAATACCCAGCTGGTCCCAGTAGTAGTAATACCCAGCTGGTCCCAGTAGTAATACCCAGCTGGTCCCAGTAGTAGTAATACCCAGCTGGCCCCAGTAGTAATACCCAGCTGGTCCCAGTAGTAATACCCAGCTGTTCCCAGTAGTAGTAATACCCAGCTGTTCCCAGTAGTAATACCCAGCTGGTCCCAGTAGTAGTAATACCCAGCTGGTCCCAGTAGTAGTAATACCCAGCTGGTCCCAGTAGTAATACTCAGCTGGTCCCAGTAGTAGTAATACCCAGCTGGTCCCAGTAGTAATACCCAGCTGGTCCCAGTAGTAATACCCAGCTGGTCCCAGTAGTAATACCCAGCTGTTCCCAATAGTAATAATACCCAGCTGGTACCAGTAGTAGTAATACCCAGATGGTACCAGTAGTAATACTCAGCTGGTCCCAGTAGTAATACTCAGCTGGTCCCAGTAGTAATACCCAGCTGTTCCCAGTAGTAATACCCATCTGGTACCAGTAGTAGTAATACCCAGCTGTTCTCAGTAGTAGTAATACCCAGCTGGTCCCAGTAGTAATAATACCCAGCTGTTCCCAGTAGTAGTAATACCCAGCTGTTCCCAGTAGTAGTAATACCCAGCTGTTCCCAGTAGTAATACCCAGCTGGTACCAGTAGTAGTAATACCCAGCTGGTACCAGTAGTAGTAATACCCAGCTGGTCCCAGTAGTAGTAATACCCAGCTGTTCCCAGTAGTAATACTCAGCTGGTCCCAGTAGCAATACTCAGCTGGTCCCAGTAGTAATACCCAGCTGGTCCCAGTAGTAATACTCAGCTGGTCCCAGTAGTAATACCCAGCTGTTCCCAGTAGTAATACTCAGCTGGTCCCAGTAGTAATAATACCCAGCTGGTCCCAGTAGTAGTAATACCCAGCTGGTCCCAGTAGTAATAATACCCAGCTCTTCCCAGTAGTAATACCCAGCTGGTCCCAGTAGTAATACTCAGCTGTTCCCAGTAATAATACCCAGCTGGTCCCATTAGTAATACCCAGCTGTTCCCAGTAGTACCACCCAGCTGTCCCCAGTAATAATATCCAGCTGGTCCCAGTAGTAATACTCAGCTGGTCCCAGTAGTAATACCCAGCTGGTCCCAGTAGTAATAATACCCAGCTGTTCCCAGAAGTAATACCCAGCTGTTCCCAGTAATAATAATACCCAGCTGTTCCCAGTAGTAATAATACCCAGCTGTTCCCAGTAGTAGTAATACCCAGCTGTTCCCAGTAGTAATAATACCCAGCTGTTCCCAGTACTTATACCCAGCTGTTCTCAGTAGTAATAATACCCAGCTGAACCCAGTAGTAATACCCAGCTGGTCCCAATAGTAGTAATACCCAGCTGGTCCCAGTAGTAGTAATACACAGCTGTTCCCAGTAATAATACCCAGCTGGTCCCAGTAGTAGTAATACCCAGCTGTTCCCAGTAGTAGTAATACCCAGCTGATCCCAGTAGTAATACCCAGCTGGTCCCAGTAGTAGTAATACTCAGCTGGTCCCAGTAGTAGTAATACCCAGCTGGTCCCAATAGTAGTAATACTCAGCTGTTCCCAGTAGTAATACCCAGCTGGTCCCAGTAGTAATACCCAGCTGCTCCCAGTAGTAGTAATACCCAGCTGGTCCCAGTAGTAATAATACTCAGCTGGTCCCAGTAGCAATACTCAGCTGGTTCCAGTAGTAGTAATACCCAGCTGGTCCCAGTAGTAGTAATACTCAGCTGGTCCCAGTAGTAATACCCAGCTGGTACCAGTAGTAGTAATACCCAGCTGGTCCCAGTAGTAATACCCAGCTGGTCCCAGTAGTAGTAATACTCAGCTGGTCCCAGTAGTAGTAATACCCAGCTGGTCCCAATAGTAGTAATACTCAGCTGTTCCCAGTAGTAATACCCAGCTGGTCCCAGTAGTAATACCCAGCTGCTCCCAGTAGTAGTAATACCCAGCTGGTCCCAGTAGTAATAATACTCAGCTGGTCCAAGTAGCAATACTCAGCTGGTCCCAGTAGTAGTAATACCCAGCTGGTCCCAGTAGTAGTAATACCCAGCTGGTCCCAGTAGTAATACCCAGCTGGTCCCAGTAGTAATAACCAGCTGTTCCCAGTAGTAATACCCAGCTGTTCCCAATAGTAATAATACCCAGCTGGTACCAGTAGTAGTAATACCCAGCTGGTACCAGTAGTAATACTCAGCTGGTCCCAGTAGTAATACTCAGCTGGTCCCAGTAGTAATACCCAGCTGTTCCCAGTAGTAATACCCATCTGGTACCAGTAGTAGTAATACCCAGCTGTTCCCAGTAGTAATAACCAGCTGTTCCCAGTAGTAGTAATACCCAGCTGTTCCCAGTAGTAATAACCAGCTGTTCCCAGTAGTAATAATACCCAACTGTTCCCACTAGTAATAACCAGCTGTTCCCAGTAGTAATACCCAGCTGGTCCCAGTAGTAGTAATACCCAGCTGTTCCCAGAAGTAGTAATACCCAGCTGTTCCCAGTAGTAGTAATACCCAGCTGTTCCCAGTAGTAATACCCAGCTGGTACCAGTATTAATACCCATCTGGTCCCAGTAGTAGTAATACCCAGCTGGTCCCAGTAGTAGTAATACCCAGCTGGTCCCAGTAGTAGTAATACCCAGCTGTTCCCAGAAGTAGTAATACCCAGCTGTTCCCAGTAGTAGTAATACCCAGCTGTTCCCAGTAGTAATACCCAGCTGGTACCAGTAGTAGTAATACCCAGCTGGTACCAGTAGTAGTAATACCCAGCTGGTCCCAGTAGTAGTAATACCCAGCTGTTCCCAGTAGTAACACTCAGCTGGTCCCAGTAGCAATACTCAGCTGGTCCCAGTAGTAATACCCAGCTGGTCCCAGTAGTAATACTCAGCTGGTCCCAGTAGTAATACCCAGCTGTTCCCAGTAGTACCACCCAGCTGTCCCCAGTAATAATATCCAGCTGGTCCCAGTAGTAATACTCAGCTGGTCCCAGTAGTAATACCCAGCTGGTCCCAGTAGTAATAATACCCAGCTGTTCCCAGAAGTAATACCCAGCTGTTCCCAGTAGTAATAATACCCAGCTGTTCCCAGTAGTAATAATACCCAGCTGTTCCCAGTAGTAGTAATACCCAGCTGGTCCCAGTAATAATACCCAGCTGTTCCCAGTAGTAATACCCAGCTGCTCCCAGTAGTAGTAATACCCAGCTGGTCCCAGTAATAATACCCAGCTGGTCCCAGTAGTAATACCCAGCTGTTCCCAGTAGTAATAAAACCCAGCTGCTCCCAGTAGTAGTAATACCCAGCTGGTCCCAGTAGTAGTAATACCCAGCTGGTCCCAGTAGTAATACCCAGCTGGTCCCAGTAGTAGTAATACCCAGCTGGCCCCAGTAGTAATACCCAGCTGGTCCCAGTAGTAATACCCAGCTGTTCCCAGTAGTAGTAGTACCCAGCTGGTCCCAGTAGTAGTAATACCCAGCTGTTCCCAGTAGTAATACCCAGCTGGTACCAGTAGTAGTAATACCCAGCTGGTACCAGTAGTAGTAATACCCAGCTGGTCCCAGTAGTAGTAATACCCAGCTGTTCCCAGTAGTAATACTCAGCTGGTCCCAGTAGCAATACTCAGCTGGTCCCAGTAGTAATACCCAGCTGGTCCCAGTAGTAATACTCAGCTGGTCCCAGTAGTAATACCCAGCTGTTCCCAGTAGTAATACTCAGCTGGTCCCAGTAGTAATAATACCCAGCTGGTCCCAGTAGTAGTAATACCCAGCTGGTCCCAGTAGTAATAATACCCAGCTCTTCCCAGTAGTAATACCCAGCTGGTCCCAGTAGTAATACTCAGCTGTTCCCAGTAATAATACCCAGCTGGTCCCATTAGTAATACCCAGCTGTTCCCAGTAGTACCACCCAGCTGTCCCCAGTAATAATATCCAGCTGGTCCCAGTAGTAATACTCAGCTGGTCCCAGTAGTAATACCCAGCTGGTCCCAGTAGTAATAATACCCAGCTGTTCCCAGAAGTAATACCCAGCTGTTCCCAGTAATAATAATACCCAGCTGTTCCCAGTAGTAATAATACCCAGCTGTTCCCAGTAGTAGTAATACCCAGCTGTTCCCAGTAGTAATAATACCCAGCTGTTCCCAGTACTTATACCCAGCTGTTCTCAGTAGTAATAATACCCAGCTGAACCCAGTAGTAATACCCAGCTGGTCCCAATAGTAGTAATACCCAGCTGGTCCCAGTAGTAGTAATACACAGCTGTTCCCAGTAATAATACCCAGCTGGTCCCAGTAGTAGTAATACCCAGCTGTTCCCAGTAGTAGTAATACCCAGCTGATCCCAGTAGTAATACCCAGCTGGTCCCAGTAGTAGTAATACTCAGCTGGTCCCAGTAGTAGTAATACCCAGCTGGTCCCAATAGTAGTAATACTCAGCTGTTCCCAGTAGTAATACCCAGCTGGTCCCAGTAGTAATACCCAGCTGCTCCCAGTAGTAGTAATACCCAGCTGGTCCCAGTAGTAATAATACTCAGCTGGTCCCAGTAGCAATACTCAGCTGGTTCCAGTAGTAGTAATACCCAGCTGGTCCCAGTAGTAGTAATACTCAGCTGGTCCCAGTAGTAATACCCAGCTGGTACCAGTAGTAGTAATACCCAGCTGGTCCCAGTAGTAATACCCAGCTGGTCCCAGTAGTAGTAATACTCAGCTGGTCCCAGTAGTAGTAATACCCAGCTGGTCCCAATAGTAGTAATACTCAGCTGTTCCCAGTAGTAATACCCAGCTGGTCCCAGTAGTAATACCCAGCTGCTCCCAGTAGTAGTAATACCCAGCTGGTCCCAGTAGTAATAATACTCAGCTGGTCCCAGTAGCAATACTCAGCTGGTCCCAGTAGTAGTAATACCCAGCTGGTCCCAGTAGTAGTACTACCCAGCTGGTCCCAGTAGTAATACCCAGCTGGTCCCAGTAGTAATACCCAGCTGTTCCCAGTAGTAATACCCAGCTGTTCCCAATAGTAATAATACCCAGCTGGTACCAGTAGTAGTAATACCCAGCTGGTACCAGTAGTAATACTCAGCTGGTCCCAGTAGTAATACTCAGCTGGTCCCAGTAGTAATACCCAGCTGTTCCCAGTAGTAATACCCATCTGGTACCAGTAGTAGTAATACCCAGCTGTTCCCAGTAGTAATAACCAGCTGTTCCCAGTAGTAGTAATACCCAGCTGTTCCCAGTAGTAATAACCAGCTGTTCCCAGTAGTAATAATACCCAACTGTTCCCGCTAGTAATAACCAGCTGTTCCCAGTAGTAATACCCAGCTGGTCCCAGTAGTAGTAATACCCAGCTGTTCCCAGAAGTAGTAATACCCAGCTGTTCCCAGTAGTAGTAATACCCAGCTGTTCCCAGTAGTAATACCCAGCTGGTACCAGTATTAATACCCATCTGGTCCCAGTAGTAGTAATACCCAGCTGGTCCCAGTAGTAGTAATACCCAGCTGGTCCCAGTAGTAGTAATACCCAGCTGTTCCCAGAAGTAGTAATACCCAGCTGTTCCCAGTAGTAGTAATACCCAGCTGTTCCCAGTAGTAATACCCAGCTGGTACCAGTAGTAGTAATACCCAGCTGGTACCAGTAGTAGTAATACCCAGCTGGTCCCAGTAGTAGTAATACCCAGCTGTTCCCAGTAGTAACACTCAGCTGGTCCCAGTAGCAATACTCAGCTGGTCCCAGTAGTAATACCCAGCTGGTCCCAGTAGTAATACTCAGCTGGTCCCAGTAGTAATACCCAGCTGTTCCCAGTAGTACCACCCAGCTGTCCCCAGTAATAATATCCAGCTGGTCCCAGTAGTAATACTCAGCTGGTCCCAGTAGTAATACCCAGCTGGTCCCATTAGTAATAATACCCAGCTGTTCCCAGAAGTAATACCCAGCTGTTCCCAGTAGTAATAATACCCAGCTGTTCCCAGTAGTAATAATACCCAGCTGTTCCCAGTAGTAGTAATACCCAGCTGGTCCCAGTAATAATACCCAGCTGGTCCCAGTAGTAATACCCAGCTGCTCCCAGTAGTAGTAATACCCAGCTGGTCCCAGTAATAATACCCAGCTGGTCCCAGTAGTAATACCCAGCTGTTCCCAGTAGTAATAAAACCCAGCTGCTCCCAGTAGTAGTAATACCCAGCTGGTCCCAGTAGTAGTAATACCCAGCTGGTCCCAGTAGTAATACCCAGCTGGTCCCAGTAGTAGTAATACCCAGCTGGCCCCAGTAGTAATACCCAGCTGGTCCCAGTAGTAATACCCAGCTGTTCGCAGTAGTAGTAGTACCCAGCTGTTCCCAGTAGTAATACCCAGCTGGTCCCAGTAGTAGTAATACCCAGCTGTTCCCAGTAGTAATACCCATCTGGTACCAGTAGTAGTAATACCCAGCTGTTCTCAGTAGTAGTAATACCCAGCTGGTCCCAGTAGTAATAATACCCAGCTGTTCCCAGTAGTAGTAATACCCAGCTGTTCCCAGTAGTAATAATACCCAGCTGTTCCCAGTACTTATACCCAGCTGTTCTCAGTAGTAATAATACCCAGCTGAACCCAGTAGTAATACCCAGCTGGTCCCAATAGTAGTAATACCCAGCTGGTCCCAGTAGTAGTAATACACAGCTGTTCCCAGTAATAATACCCAGCTGGTCCCAGTAGTAGTAATACCCAGCTGTTCCCAGTAGTAGTAATACCCAGCTGGTCCCAGTAGTAGTAATACTCAGCTGGTCCCAGTAGTAGTAATACCCAGCTGGTCCCAATAGTAGTAATACTCAGCTGTTCCCAGTAGTAATACCCAGCTGGTCCCAGTAGTAATACCCAGCTGCTCCCAGTAGTAGTAATACCCAGCTGGTCCCAGTAGTAATAATACTCAGCTGGTCCCAGTAGCAATACTCAGCTGGTCCCAGTAGTAGTAATACCCAGCTGGTCCCAGTAGTAGTAATACCCAGCTGGTCCCAGTAGTAATACCCAGCTGGTCCCAGTAGTAATACCCAGCTGTTCCCAGTAGTAATACCCAGCTGTTCCCAATAGTAATAATACCCAGCTGGTACCAGTAGTAGTAATACCCAGCTGTTCCCAGTAGTAATACCCAGCTGGTCCCAGTAGTAGTAATACCCAGCTGGTCCCAGTAGTAGTAATACCCAGCTGGTACCAGTAGTAATAATACCCAGCTGGTACCAGTAGTAGTAATACCCAGCTGGTCCCAGTAGCAGTAATACCCAGCTGTTCCCAGTAGTAATACTCAGCTGGTCCCAGTAGCAATACTCAGCTGGTCCCAGTAGTAATACCCAGCTGGTCCCAGTAGTAATAATACCCAGCTGTTCCCAGTAGTAATAATACCCAGCTGTTCCCAGTAGTAGTAATACCGAGCTGTTCCCAGTAGTAATAATACCCAGCTGTTCCCAGTACTTATACCCAGCTCTTCTCAGTAGTAATAATACCCAACTGAACCCAGTAGTAATACCCAGCTGGTCCCAGTAGTAGTAATACCCAGCTGGTCCCAGTAGTAGTAATACTCAGCTGGTCCCAGTAGTAGTAATACCCAGCTGGTCCCAGTAGTAGTAATACCCAGCTGGTCCCAGTAATAATACCCAGCTGGTCCCAGTAGTAATACCCAGCTGTTCCCAGTAGTAATAATACCCAGCTGCTCCCAGTAGTAGTAATACCCAGCTGGTCCCAGTAGTAGTAATACCCAGCTGGTCCCAGTAGTAATACCCAGCTGGTCCCAGTAGTAGTAATACCCAGCTGGCCCCAGTAGTAATACCCAGCTGGTCCCAGTAGTAATACCCAGCTGTTCCCAGTAGTAGTAATACCCAGCTGTTCCCAGTAGTAATACCCAGCTGGTACCAGTAGTAGTAATACCCAGCTGGTCCCAGTAGTAGTAATACCCAGCTGGTCCCAGTAGTAATACTCAGCTGGTCCCAGTAGTAGTAATACCCAGCTGGTCCCAGTAGTAATACCCAGCTGGTCCCAGTAGTAATACCCAGCTGGTCCCAGTAGTAATACCCAGCTGTTCCCAATAGTAATAATACCCAGCTGGTACCAGTAGTAGTAATACCCAGATGGTACCAGTAGTAATACTCAGCTGGTCCCAGTAGTAATACTCAGCTGGTCCCAGTAGTAATACCCAGCTGTTCCCAGTAGTAATACCCATCTGGTACCAGTAGTAGTAATACCCAGCTGTTCTCAGTAGTAGTAATACCCAGCTGGTCCCAGTAGTAATAATACCCAGCTGTTCCCAGTAGTAGTAATACCCAGCTGTTCCCAGTAGTAGTAATACCCAGCTGTTCCCAGTAGTAATACCCAGCTGGTACCAGTAGTAGTAATACCCAGCTGGTACCAGTAGTAGTAATACCCAGCTGGTCCCAGTAGTAGTAATACCCAGCTGTTCCCAGTAGTAATACTCAGCTGGTCCCAGTAGCAATACTCAGCTGGTCCCAGTAGTAATACCCAGCTGGTCCCAGTAGTAATACTCAGCTGGTCCCAGTAGTAATACCCAGCTGTTCCCAGTAGTAATACTCAGCTGGTCCCAGTAGTAATAATACCCAGCTGGTCCCAGTAGTAGTAATACCCAGCTGGTCCCAGTAGTAATAATACCCAGCTCTTCCCAGTAGTAATACCCAGCTGGTCCCAGTAGTAATACTCAGCTGTTCCCAGTAATAATACCCAGCTGGTCCCATTAGTAATACCCAGCTGTTCCCAGTAGTACCACCCAGCTGTCCCCAGTAATAATATCCAGCTGGTCCCAGTAGTAATACTCAGCTGGTCCCAGTAGTAATACCCAGCTGGTCCCAGTAGTAATAATACCCAGCTGTTCCCAGAAGTAATACCCAGCTGTTCCCAGTAATAATAATACCCAGCTGTTCCCAGTAGTAATAATACCCAGCTGTTCCCAGTAGTAGTAATACCCAGCTGTTCCCAGTAGTAATAATACCCAGCTGTTCCCAGTACTTATACCCAGCTGTTCTCAGTAGTAATAATACCCAGCTGAACCCAGTAGTAATACCCAGCTGGTCCCAATAGTAGTAATACCCAGCTGGTCCCAGTAGTAGTAATACACAGCTGTTCCCAGTAATAATACCCAGCTGGTCCCAGTAGTAGTAATACCCAGCTGTTCCCAGTAGTAGTAATACCCAGCTGATCCCAGTAGTAATACCCAGCTGGTCCCAGTAGTAGTAATACTCAGCTGGTCCCAGTAGTAGTAATACCCAGCTGGTCCCAATAGTAGTAATACTCAGCTGTTCCCAGTAGTAATACCCAGCTGGTCCCAGTAGTAATACCCAGCTGCTCCCAGTAGTAGTAATACCCAGCTGGTCCCAGTAGTAATAATACTCAGCTGGTCCCAGTAGCAATACTCAGCTGGTTCCAGTAGTAGTAATACCCAGCTGGTCCCAGTAGTAGTAATACTCAGCTGGTCCCAGTAGTAATACCCAGCTGGTACCAGTAGTAGTAATACCCAGCTGGTCCCAGTAGTAATACCCAGCTGGTCCCAGTAGTAGTAATACTCAGCTGGTCCCAGTAGTAGTAATACCCAGCTGGTCCCAATAGTAGTAATACTCAGCTGTTCCCAGTAGTAATACCCAGCTGGTCCCAGTAGTAATACCCAGCTGCTCCCAGTAGTAGTAATACCCAGCTGGTCCCAGTAGTAATAATACTCAGCTGGTCCAAGTAGCAATACTCAGCTGGTCCCAGTAGTAGTAATACCCAGCTGGTCCCAGTAGTAGTAATACCCAGCTGGTCCCAGTAGTAATACCCAGCTGGTCCCAGTAGTAATACCCAGCTGTTCCCAGTAGTAATACCCAGCTGTTCCCAATAGTAATAATACCCAGCTGGTACCAGTAGTAGTAATACCCAGCTGGTA
This sequence comes from Salvelinus fontinalis, assembly GCF_029448725.1. Lineage (NCBI taxonomy): Eukaryota > Metazoa > Chordata > Actinopteri > Salmoniformes > Salmonidae > Salvelinus > Salvelinus fontinalis. The sequence goes on from NW_026600259.1 coordinate 431,892, forward strand.
CCAGTAGTAATACTCAGCTGGTCCCAGTAGTAATACTCAGCTGGTCCCAGTAGTAATACCCAGCTGTTCCCAGTAGTAATACCCATCTGGTACCAGTAGTAGTAATACCCAGCTGTTCCCAGTAGTAATAACCAGCTGTTCCCAGTAGTAGTAATACCCAGCTGTTCCCAGTAGTAATAACCAGCTGTTCCCAGTAGTAATAATACCCAACTGTTCCCACTAGTAATAACCAGCTGTTCCCAGTAGTAATACCCAGCTGGTCCCAGTAGTAGTAATACCCAGCTGTTCCCAGAAGTAGTAATACCCAGCTGTTCCCAGTAGTAGTAATACCCAGCTGTTCCCAGTAGTAATACCCAGCTGGTACCAGTATTAATACCCATCTGGTCCCAGTAGTAGTAATACCCAGCTGGTCCCAGTAGTAGTAATACCCAGCTGGTCCCAGTAGTAGTAATACCCAGCTGTTCCCAGAAGTAGTAATACCCAGCTGTTCCCAGTAGTAGTAATACCCAGCTGTTCCCAGTAGTAATACCCAGCTGGTACCAGTAGTAGTAATACCCAGCTGGTACCAGTAGTAGTAATACCCAGCTGGTCCCAGTAGTAGTAATACCCAGCTGTTCCCAGTAGTAACACTCAGCTGGTCCCAGTAGCAATACTCAGCTGGTCCCAGTAGTAATACCCAGCTGGTCCCAGTAGTAATACTCAGCTGGTCCCAGTAGTAATACCCAGCTGTTCCCAGTAGTACCACCCAGCTGTCCCCAGTAATAATATCCAGCTGGTCCCAGTAGTAATACTCAGCTGGTCCCAGTAGTAATACCCAGCTGGTCCCAGTAGTAATAATACCCAGCTGTTCCCAGAAGTAATACCCAGCTGTTCCCAGTAGTAATAATACCCAGCTGTTCCCAGTAGTAATAATACCCAGCTGTTCCCAGTAGTAGTAATACCCAGCTGGTCCCAGTAATAATACCCAGCTGGTCCCAGTAGTAATACCCAGCTGCTCCCAGTAGTAGTAATACCCAGCTGGTCCCAGTAATAATACCCAGCTGGTCCCAGTAGTAATACCCAGCTGTTCCCAGTAGTAATAAAACCCAGCTGCTCCCAGTAGTAGTAATACCCAGCTGGTCCCAGTAGTAGTAATACCCAGCTGGTCCCAGTAGTAATACCCAGCTGGTCCCAGTAGTAGTAATACCCAGCTGGCCCCAGTAGTAATACCCAGCTGGTCCCAGTAGTAATACCCAGCTGTTCCCAGTAGTAGTAGTACCCAGCTGGTCCCAGTAGTAGTAATACCCAGCTGTTCCCAGTAGTAATACCCAGCTGGTACCAGTAGTAGTAATACCCAGCTGGTACCAGTAGTAGTAATACCCAGCTGGTCCCAGTAGTAGTAATACCCAGCTGTTCCCAGTAGTAATACTCAGCTGGTCCCAGTAGCAATACTCAGCTGGTCCCAGTAGTAATACCCAGCTGGTCCCAGTAGTAATACTCAGCTGGTCCCAGTAGTAATACCCAGCTGTTCCCAGTAGTAATACTCAGCTGGTCCCAGTAGTAATAATACCCAGCTGGTCCCAGTAGTAGTAATACCCAGCTGGTCCCAGTAGTAATAATACCCAGCTCTTCCCAGTAGTAATACCCAGCTGGTCCCAGTAGTAATACTCAGCTGTTCCCAGTAATAATACCCAGCTGGTCCCATTAGTAATACCCAGCTGTTCCCAGTAGTACCACCCAGCTGTCCCCAGTAATAATATCCAGCTGGTCCCAGTAGTAATACTCAGCTGGTCCCAGTAGTAATACCCAGCTGGTCCCAGTAGTAATAATACCCAGCTGTTCCCAGAAGTAATACCCAGCTGTTCCCAGTAATAATAATACCCAGCTGTTCCCAGTAGTAATAATACCCAGCTGTTCCCAGTAGTAGTAATACCCAGCTGTTCCCAGTAGTAATAATACCCAGCTGTTCCCAGTACTTATACCCAGCTGTTCTCAGTAGTAATAATACCCAGCTGAACCCAGTAGTAATACCCAGCTGGTCCCAATAGTAGTAATACCCAGCTGGTCCCAGTAGTAGTAATACACAGCTGTTCCCAGTAATAATACCCAGCTGGTCCCAGTAGTAGTAATACCCAGCTGTTCCCAGTAGTAGTAATACCCAGCTGATCCCAGTAGTAATACCCAGCTGGTCCCAGTAGTAGTAATACTCAGCTGGTCCCAGTAGTAGTAATACCCAGCTGGTCCCAATAGTAGTAATACTCAGCTGTTCCCAGTAGTAATACCCAGCTGGTCCCAGTAGTAATACCCAGCTGCTCCCAGTAGTAGTAATACCCAGCTGGTCCCAGTAGTAATAATACTCAGCTGGTCCCAGTAGCAATACTCAGCTGGTTCCAGTAGTAGTAATACCCAGCTGGTCCCAGTAGTAGTAATACTCAGCTGGTCCCAGTAGTAATACCCAGCTTGTACCAGTAGTACTAATACCCAGCTGGTCCCAGTAGTAATACCCAGCTGGTCCCAGTAGTAGTAATACTCAGCTGGTCCCAGTAGTAGTAATACCCAGCTGGTCCCAATAGTAGTAATACTCAGCTGTTCCCAGTAGTAATACCCAGCTGGTCCCAGTAGTAATACCCAGCTGCTCCCAGTAGTAGTAATACCCAGCTGGTCCCAGTAGTAATAATACTCAGCTGGTCCCAGTAGCAATACTCAGCTGGTCCCAGTAGTAGTAATACCCAGCTGGTCCCAGTAGTAGTACTACCCAGCTGGTCCCAGTAGTAATACCCAGCTGGTCCCAGTAGTAATACCCAGCTGTTCCCAGTAGTAATACCCAGCTGTTCCCAATAGTAATAATACCCAGCTGGTACCAGTAGTAGTAATACCCAGCTGGTACCAGTAGTAATACTCAGCTGGTCCCAGTAGTAATACTCAGCTGGTCCCAGTAGTAATACCCAGCTGTTCCCAGTAGTAATACCCATCTGGTACCAGTAGTAGTAATACCCAGCTGTTCCCAGTAGTAATAACCAGCTGTTCCCAGTAGTAGTAATACCCAGCTGTTCCCAGTAGTAATAACCAGCTGTTCCCAGTAGTAATAATACCCAACTGTTCCCGCTAGTAATAACCAGCTGTTCCCAGTAGTAATACCCAGCTGGTCCCAGTAGTAGTAATACCCAGCTGTTCCCAGAAGTAGTAATACCCAGCTGTTCCCAGTAGTAGTAATACCCAGCTGTTCCCAGTAGTACTACCCAGCTGGTACCAGTATTAATACCCATCTGGTCCCAGTAGTAGTAATACCCAGCTGGTCCCAGTAGTAGTAATACCCAGCTGGTCCCAGTAGTAGTAATACCCAGCTGTTCCCAGAAGTAGTAATACCCAGCTGTTCCCAGTAGTAGTAATACCCAGCTGTTCCCAGTAGTAATACCCAGCTGGTACCAGTAGTAGTAATACCCAGCTGGTACCAGTAGTAGTAATACCCAGCTGGTCCCAGTAGTAGTAATACCCAGCTGTTCCCAGTAGTAACACTCAGCTGGTCCCAGTAGCAATACTCAGCTGGTCCCAGTAGTAATACCCAGCTGGTCCCAGTAGTAATACTCAGCTGGTCCCAGTAGTAACACCCAGCTGTTCCCAGTAGTACCACCCAGCTGTCCCCAGTAATAATATCCAGCTGGTCCCAGTAGTAATACTCAGCTGGTCCCAGTAGTAATACCCAGCTGGTCCCATTAGTAATAATACCCAGCTGTTCCCAGAAGTAATACCCAGCTGTTCCCAGTAGTAATAATACCCAGCTGTTCCCAGTAGTAATAATACCCAGCTGTTCCCAGTAGTAGTAATACCCAGCTGGTCCCAGTAATAATACCCAGCTGGTCCCAGTAGTAATACCCAGCTGCTCCCAGTAGTAGTAATACCCAGCTGGTCCCAGTAATAATACCCAGCTGGTCCCAGTAGTAATACCCAGCTGTTCCCAGTAGTAATAAAACCCAGCTGCTCCCAGTAGTAGTAATACCCAGCTGGTCCCAGTAGTAGTAATACCCAGCTGGTCCCAGTAGTAATACCCAGCTGGTCCCAGTAGTAGTAATACCCAGCTGGCCCCAGTAGTAATACCCAGCTGGTCCCAGTAGTAATACCCAGCTGTTCGCAGTAGTAGTAGTACCCAGCTGTTCCCAGTAGTAATACCCAGCTGGTCCCAGTAGTAGTAATACCCAGCTGTTCCCAGTAGTAATACCCATCTGGTACCAGTAGTAGTAATACCCAGCTGTTCTCAGTAGTAGTAATACCCAGCTGGTCCCAGTAGTAATAATACCCAGCTGTTCCCAGTAGTAGTAATACCCAGCTGTTCCCAGTAGTAATAATACCCAGCTGTTCCCAGTACTTATACCCAGCTGTTCTCAGTAGTAATAATACCCAGCTGAACCCAGTAGTAATACCCAGCTGGTCCCAATAGTAGTAATACCCAGCTGGTCCCAGTAGTAGTAATACACAGCTGTTCCCAGTAATAATACCCAGCTGGTCCCAGTAGTAGTAATACCCAGCTGGTCCCAGTAGTAATAATACCCAGCTGTTCCCAGTAGTAGTAATACCCAGCTGTTCCCAGTAGTAATAATACCCAGCTGTTCCCAGTACTTATACCCAGCTGTTCTCAGTAGTAATAATACCCAGCTGAACCCAGTAGTAATACCCAGCTGGTCCCAATAGTAGTAATACCCAGCTGGTCCCAGTAGTAGTAATACACAGCTGTTCCCAGTAATAATACCCAGCTGGTCCCAGTAGTAGTAATACCCAGCTGTTCCCAGTAGTAGTAATACCCAGCTGATCCCAGTAGTAATACCCAGCTGGTCCCAGTAGTAGTAATACTCAGCTGGTCCCAGTAGTAGTAATACCCAGCTGGTCCCAATAGTAGTAATACTCAGCTGTTCCCAGTAGTAATACCCAGCTGGTCCCAGTAGTAATACCCAGCTGCTCCCAGTAGTAGTAATACCCAGCTGGTCCCAGTAGTAATAATACTCAGCTGGTCCCAGTAGCAATACTCAGCTGGTCCCAGTAGTAGTAATACCCAGCTGGTCCCAGTAGTAGTAATACCCAGCTGGTCCCAGTAGTAATACCCAGCTGGTCCCAGTAGTAATACCCAGCTGTTCCCAGTAGTAATACCCAGCTGTTCCCAATAGTAATAATACCCAGCTGGTACCAGTAGTAGTAATACCCAGCTGGTACCAGTAGTAATACTCAGCTGGTCCCAGTAGTAATACTCAGCTGGTCCCAGTAGTAATACCCAGCTGTTCCCAGTAGTAATACCCATCTGGTACCAGTAGTAGTAATACCCAGCTGTTCCCAGTAGTAATAACCAGCTGTTCCCAGTAGTAGTAATACCCAGCTGTTCCCAGTAGTAATAACCAGCTGTTCCCAGTAGTAATAATACCCAACTGTTCCCACTAGTAATAACCAGCTGTTCCCAGTAGTAATACCCAGCTGGTCCCAGTAGTAGTAATACCCAGCTGTTCCCAGAAGTAGTAATACCCAGCTGTTCCCAGTAGTAGTAATACCCAGCTGTTCCCAGTAGTAATACCCAGCTGGTACCAGTATTAATACCCATCTGGTCCCAGTAGTAGTAATACCCAGCTGTTCCCAGAAGTAGTAATACCCAGCTGTTCCCAGTAGTAGTAATACCCAGCTGTTCCCAGTAGTAATACCCAGCTGGTACCAGTAGTAGTAATACCCAGCTGGTACCAGTAGTAGTAATACCCAGCTGGTCCCAGTAGTAGTAATACCCAGCTGTTCCCAGTAGTAACACTCAGCTGGTCCCAGTAGCAATACTCAGCTGGTCCCAGTAGTAATACCCAGCTGGTCCCAGTAGTAATACTCAGCTGGTCCCAGTAGTAATACCCAGCTGTTCCCAGTAGTACCACCCAGCTGTCCCAGTAATAATATCCAGCTGGTCCCAGTAGTAATACTCAGCTGGTCCCAGTAGTAATACCCAGCTGGTCCCAGTAGTAATAATACCCAGCTGTTCCCAGAAGTAATACCCAGCTGTTCCCAGTAGTAATAATACCCAGCTGTTCCCAGTAGTAATAATACCCAGCTGTTCCCAGTAGTAGTAATACCCAGCTGGTCCCAGTAATAATACCCAGCTGGTCCCAGTAGTAATACCCAGCTGCTCCCAGTAGTAGTAATACCCAGCTGGTCCCAGTAATAATACCCAGCTGGTCCCAGTAGTAATACCCAGCTGTTCCCAGTAGTAGTAATACCCAGCTGGCCCCAGTAGTAATACCCAGCTGGTCCCAGTAGTAATACCCAGCTGTTCCCAGTAGTAGTAGTACCCAGCTGTTCCCAGTAGTAATACCCAGCTGGTCCCAGTAGTAGTAATACCCAGCTGGTCCCAGTAGTAGTAATACCCAGCTGGTCCCAGTAGTAGTAATACCCAGCTGGTCCCAGTAGTAATACCCAGCTGGTCCCAGTAGTAGTAATACCCAGCTGGTCCCAGTAGTAATACCCAGCTGGTCCCAGTAGTAATACCCAGCTGGTCCCAGTAGTAATACCCAGCTGTTCCCAATAGTAATAATACCCAGCTGGTACCAGTAGTAGTAATACCCAGCTGGTACCAGTAGTAATACTCAGCTGGTCCCAGTAGTAATACTCAGCTGGTCCCAGTAGTAATACCCAGCTGTTCCCAGTAGTAATACCCATCTGGTACCAGTAGTAGTAATACCCAGCTGTTCCCAGTAGTAGTAATACCCAGCTGTTCCCAGTAGTAATACCCAGCTGGTCCCAGTAGTAGTAATACCCAGCTGGTCCCAGTAGTAGTAATACCCAGCTGGTACCAGTAGTAGTAATACCCAGCTGGTACCAGTAGTAGTAATACCCAGCTGGTCCCAGTAGCAGTAATACCCAGCTGTTCCCAGTAGTAATACTCAGCTGGTCCCAGTAGCAATACTCAGCTGGTCCCAGTAGTAATACCCAGCTGGTCCCAGTAGTAATAATACCCAGCTGTTCCCAGTAGTAATAATACCCAGCTGTTCCCAGTAGTAGTAATACCGAGCTGTTCCCAGTAGTAATAATACCCAGCTGTTCCCAGTACTTATACCCAGCTCTTCTCAGTAGTAATAATACCCAACTGAACCCAGTAGTAATACCCAGCTGGTCCCAGTAGTAGTAATACCCAGCTGGTCCCAGTAGTAGTAATACTCAGCTGGTCCAAGTAGTAGTAATACCCAGCTGGTCCCAGTAGTAGTAATACTCAGCTGTTCCCAGTAGTAATACCCAGCTGGTCCCAGTAGTAATACCCAGCTGCTCCCAGTAGTAGTAATACCCAGCTGGTCCCAGTAATAATACCCAGCTGGTCCCAGTAGTAATACCCAGCTGTTCCCAGTAGTAATAATACCCAGCTGCTCCCAGTAGTAATAATACCCAGCTGGTCCCAGTAGTAGTAATACCCAGCTGGTCCCAGTAGTAATACCCAGCTGGTCCCAGTAGTAGTAATACCCAGCTGGCCCCAGTAGTAATACCCAGCTGGTCCCAGTAGTAATACCCAGCTGTTCCCAGTAGTAGTAATACCCAGCTGTTCCCAGTAGTAATACCCAGCTGGTCCCAGTAGTAGTAATACCCAGCTGGTCCCAGTAGTAGTAATACCCAGCTGGTCCCAGTAGTAGTAATACCCAGCTGGTCCCAGTAGTAATACTCCGCTGGTCCCAGTAGTAGTAATACCCAGCTGGTTCCAGTAGTAATACCCAGCTGGTCCCAGTAGTAATACCCAGCTGGTCCCAGTAGTAATACCCAGCTGTTCCCAATAGTAATAATACCCAGCTGGTACCAGTAGTAGTAATACCCAGATGGTACCAGTAGTAATACTCAGCTGGTCCCAGTAGTAATACTCAGCTGGTCCCAGTAGTAATACCCAGCTGTTCCCAGTAGTAATACCCATCTGGTACCAGTAGTAGTAATACCCAGCTGTTCTCAGTAGTAGTAATACCCAGCTGGTCCCAGTAGTAATAATACCCAGCTGTTCCCAGTAGTAGTAATACCCAGCTGTTCCCAGTAGTAGTAATACCCAGCTGTTCCCAGTAGTAATACCCAGCTGGTACCAGTAGTAGTAATACCCAGCTGGTACCAGTAGTAGTAATACCCAGCTGGTCCCAGTAGTAGTAATACCCAGCTGTTCCCAGTAATAATACTCAGCTGGTCCCAGTAGCAATACTCAGCTGGTCCCAGTAGTAATACCCAGCTGGTCCCAGTAGTAATACTCAGCTGGTCCCAGTAGTAATACCCAGCTGTTCCCAGTAGTAATACTCAGCTGGTCCCAGTAGTAATAATACCCAGCTGGTCCCAGTAGTAGTAATACCCAGCTGGTCCCAGTAGTAATAATACCCAGCTCTTCCCAGTAGTAATACCCAGCTGGTCCCAGTAGTAATACTCAGCTGTTCCCAGTAATAATACCCAGCTGGTCCCATTAGTAATACCCAGCTGTTCCCAGTAGTACCACCCAGCTGTCCCCAGTAATAATATCCAGCTGGTCCCAGTAGTAACACTCAGCTGGTACCAGTAGTAATACCCAGCTGGTCCCAGTAGTAATAATACCCAGCTGTTCCCAGAAGTAATACCCAGCTGTTCCCAGTAATAATAATACCCAGCTGTTCCCAGTAGTAATAATACCCAGCTGTTCCCAGTAGTAGTAATACCCAGCTGTTCCCAGTAGTAATAATACCCAGCTGTTCCCAGTACTTATACCCAGCTGTTCTCAGTAGTAATAATACCCAGCTGAACCCAGTAGTAATACCCAGCTGGTCCCAATAGTAGTAATACCCAGCTGGTCCCAGTAGTAGTAATACACAGCTGTTCCCAGTAATAATACCCAGCTGGTCCCAGTAGTAGTAATACCCAGCTGTTCCCAGTAGTAGTAATACCCAGCTGATCCCAGTAGTAATACCCAGCTGGTCCCAGTAGTAGTAATACTCAGCTGGTCCCAGTAGTAGTAATACCCAGCTGGTCCCAATAGTAGTAATACTCAGCTGTTCCCAGTAGTAATACCCAGCTGGTCCCAGTAGTAATACCCAGCTGCTCCCAGTAGTAGTAATACCCAGCTGGTCCCAGTAGTAATAATACTCAGCTGGTCCCAGTAGCAATACTCAGCTGGTTCCAGTAGTAGTAATACCCAGCTGGTCCCAGTAGTAGTAATACTCAGCTGGTCCCAGTAGTAATACCCAGCTGGTACCAGTAGTAGTAATACCCAGCTGGTCCCAGTAGTAATACCCAGCTGGTCCCAGTAGTAATACCCAGCTGGTCCCAGTAGTAATACCCAGCTGTTCCCAGTAGTAATACCCAGCTGTTCCCAACAGTAATAATACCCAGCTGGTACCAGTAGTAGTAATACCCAGCTGGTACCAGTAGTAATACTCAGCTGGTCCCAGTAGTAATTCTCAGCTGGTCCCAGTAGTAATACCCAGCTGTTCCCAGTAGTAATACCCATCTGGTACCAGTAGTAGTAATACCCAGCTGTTCCCAGTAGTAATAACCAGCTGTTCCCAGTAGTAGTAATACCCAGCTGTTCCCAGTAGTAATAACCAGCTGTTCCCAGTAGTAATAATACCCAGCTGTTCCCAGTAGTAATAACCAGCTGTTCCCAGTAGTAATACCCAGCTGGTCCCAGTAGTAGTAATACCCAGCTGTTCCCAGAAGTAGTAATACCCAGCTGTTCCCAGTAGTAGTAATACCCAGCTGTTCCCAGTAGTAATACCCAGCTGGTACCAGTATTAATACCCATCTGGTCCCAGTAGTAGTAATACCCAGCTGGTCCCAGTAGTAGTAATACCCAGCTGGTCCCAGTAGTAGTAATACCCAGCTGTTCCCAGAAGTAGTAATACCCAGCTGTTCCCAGTAGTAGTAATACCCAGCTGTTCCCAGTAGTAATACCCAGCTGGTACCAGTAGTAGTAATACCCAGCTGTTCCCAGTAGTAACACTCAGCTGGTCCCAGTAGCAATACTCAGCTGGTCCCAGTAGTAATACCCAGCTGGTCCCAGTAGTAATACTCAGCTGGTCCCAGTAGTAATACCCATCTGTTCCCAGTAGTAATACTCAGCTGGTCCCAGTAGTAATAATACCCAGCTGTTCCCAGTAGTAGTAATACCCAGGTGTTCCCAGTAGTAATAATACCCAGCTCTTCCCAGTAGTAATACCCAGCTGGTCCCAGTAGTAATACTCAGCTGTTCCCAGTAATAATACCCAGCTGGTCCCATTAGTAATACCCAGCTGTTCCCAGTAGTACCACCCAGCTGTCCCCAGTAATAATATCCAGCTGGTCCCAGTAGTAATACTCAGCTGGTCCCAGTAGTAATACCCAGCTGGTCCCAGTAGTAATAATACCCAGCTGTTCCCAGAAGTAATACCCAGCTGTTCCCAGTAGTAATAATACCCAGCTGTTCCCAGTAGTAATAATACCCAGCTGTTCCCAGTAGTAGTAATACCCAGCTGTTCCCAGTAGTAATAATACCCAGCTGTTCCCAGTACTTATACCCAGCTGTTCTCAGTAGTAATAATACCCAGCTGTTCCCAGTAGTAATACCCAGCTGTTCCCAGTAGTAATACCCAGCTGTTCCCAGTAGTGGTAATACCCAGCTGTTCCCAGTAGTAATAATACCCAGCTGTTCCCAGTATTAATACCCATCTGGTCCCAGTAGTAATACTCAGCTGTTCCCAGTAGTAATAATACCCAGCTGTTCCCAGTATTAATACCCAGCTGTTCCCAATAGTAATACCCAGCTGTTCCCAGTAGTAGTAATACCCAGCTGTTCCCAGTAGTTATAATACCCAGCTGGTCCCAGGAGTAATAATACCCAGCTGTTCCCAGTAGTAATAATAGCCAGCTATTCCCAGTAGTAATAATACCAAGCAGGTCCCAGTAGTAATACTCAGCTGTTCCCAGTAGTAATACCCAGCTGGTCCCAGTAGTAATAATACCCAGCTGTTTCCAGTAGTAATACCCAGCTGGTCCCAGTAGTAGTAATACCCAGCTGGTCCCAGTAGTAATACCCAGCTGATCCCAGTAGTAATGCCCAGCTGTTCCCAGTAGTAATACTCAGCTGGCCCCAGTAGTAATACCCAGCAGGTCCCAGTAGTAATACCCAGCTGGTCCCAGTAGTAATACTCAGCTGGCCCCAGTAGTAATACCCAGCTGTTCCCAGTAGTAATAATACCCAGCTGTTCCCAGTAGTACTAATACCCAGCTGTTCCCAGTAGTAGTAATACCCAGCTGTTCCCAGTAGTAATAATACCCAGCTGTCCCCAGTAGTAGTAATACCCAGCTTGTCCCAGTAGTAATACCCAGCTGTTCCCAGTAGTAATAACACCCAGCTGTTCCCAGTAGTAATAATACCCAGCAGGTCCCAGTAGTAGTAATACCCAGCTGGTCCCAGTAGTAGTAATACCCAGCTGTTCCCAGTAGTAGTAATACTCAGCTGTTCCCAGTGGTAATAATACCCAGGTGTTCCCAGTAGTAATAATACCCAGCTGTTCCCAGTAGTAATACCCAGCTGTTCCCAGTAGTAATACCCAGCTGTTCCCAGTAGTAATAATACCCAGCTGTTCCCAGTAGTAATAATACCCAGCTGGTCCCAGTAGTAATAATACCAAGCTGTTCCCAGTAGTAATACCCAGCTGGTCCCAGTAATAATACCCAGCTGTTCCCAGTAGTAATACCCAGCTGTTCCCAGTAGTAATAATACCCAGCTGTTCCCAGTAGTAATAATACCCAGCTGGTCCCAGTAGTAATAATACCAAGCTGTTCCCAGTAGTAATACCCAGCTGTTCCCAGTAGTAATAATACCCAGCTGGTCCCAGTAGTAATAATACCAAGCTGTTCCCAGTAGTAATACCCAGCTGGTCCCAGTAATAATACCCAGCTGTTCCCAGTAGTAATACCCAGCTGGTCCCAGTAGTAATACCCAGCTGGTCCCAGTAATAATACCCACCTGGTCCCAGTAGTAGTAATACCCAGCTGGTCCCAGTAGTAATAATACCCAGCTGTTCCCAGTAGTAATACTCAGCTGTTCTCAGTAGTAATAATACCCAGCTGGTCCCAGTAGTAATAATACCAAGCTGTTCCCAGTAGTAGTAATACCCAGCTGGTCCCAGTAATAATACCCAGCTGTTCCCAGTAATAATACCCAGCTGGTCCCAGTAGTTATACCCAGCTGGTCTCAGTAATAATACCCAGCTGTTCCCAGTAGTAATACCCAGCTGGTCCCAGTAGTAATACCCAGCTGCTCCCAGTAGTAGTAATACCCAGCTGGTCCCAGTAGTAATAATACTCAGCTGGTCCCAGTAGCAATACTCAGCTGGTCCCAGTAGTAGTAATACCCAGCTGGTCCCAGTAGTAGTAATACCCAGCTGGTCCCAGTAGTAATACCCAGCTGGTACCAGTAGTAGTAATACCCAGCTGGTCCCAGTAGTAATACCCAGCTGGTCCCAGTAGTAATACCCAGCTGGTCCCAGTAGTAATACCCAGCTGTTCCCAGTAGTAATACCCAGCTGTTCCCAATAGTAATAATACCCAGCTGGTACCAGTAGTAGTAATACCCAGCTGGTACCAGTAGTAATACTCAGCTGGTCCCAGTAGTAATACTCAGCTGGTCCCAGTAGTAATACCCAGCTGTTCCCAGTAGTAATACCCATCTGGTACCAGTAGTAGTAATACCCAGCTGTTCCCAGTAGTAATAACCAGCTGTTCCCAGTAGTAGTAATACCCAGCTGTTCCCAGTAGTAATAACCAGCTGTTCCCAGTAGTAATAATACCCAGCTGTTCCCAGTAGTAATAACCAGCTGTTCCCAGTAGTAATACCCAGCTGGTCCCAGTAGTAGTAATACCCAGCTGTTCCCAGAAGTAGTAATACCCAGCTGTTCCCAGTAGTAGTAATACCCAGCTGTTCCCAGTAGTAATACCCAGCTGGTACCAGTAGTAATACCCATCTGGTCCCAGTAGTAGTAATACCCAGCTGGTCCCAGTAGTAGTAATACCCAGCTGGTCCCAGTAGTAGTAATACCCAGCTGTTCCCAGAAGTAGTAATACCCAGCTGTTCCCAGTAGTAATACCCAGCTGGTACCAGTAGTAGTAATACCCAGCTGGTACCAGTAGTAGTAATACCCAGCTGGTCCCAGTAGTAGTAATACCCAGCTGTTCCCAGTAGTAACACTCAGCTGGTCCCAGTAGCAATACTCAGCTGGTCCCAGTAGTAATACCCAGCTGGTCCCAGTAGTAATACTCAGCTGGTCCCAGTAGTAATACCCAGCTGTTCCCAGTAGTAATACTCAGCTGGTCCCAGTAGTAATAATACCCAGCTGTTCCCAGTAGTAGTAATACCCAGGTGTTCCCAGTAGTAATAATACCCAGCTCTTCCCAGTAGAAATACCCAGCTGGTCCCAGTAGTAATACTCAGCTGTTCCCAGTAATAATACCCAGCTGGTCCCATTAGTAATACCCAGCTGTTCCCAGTAGTACCACCCAGCTGTCCCCAGTAATAATATCCAGCTGGTCCCAGTAGTAATACTCAGCCGGTCCCAGTAGTAATACCCAGCTGGTCCCAGTAGTAATAATACCCAGCTGTTCCCAGAAGTAATACCCAGCTGTTCCAAGTAGTAATAATACCCAGCTGTTCCCAGTAGTAATAATACCCAGCTGTTCCCAGTAGTAGTAATACCCAGCTGTTCCCAGTAGTAATAATACCCAGCTGTTCCCAGTACTTATACACAGCTGTTCTCAGTAGTAATAATACCCAGCTGTTCCCAGTAGTAATACCCAGCTGTTCCCAGTAGTAATACCCAGCTGTTCCCAGTAGTGGTAATACCCAGCTGTTCCCAGTAGTAATAATACCCAGCTGTTCCCAGTATTAATACCCATCTGGTCCCAGTAGTAATACTCAGCTGTTCCCAGTAGTAATAATACCCAGCTGTTCCCAGTATTAATACCCAGCTGTTCCCAATAGTAATATCCAGCTGTTCCCAGTAGTAGTAATACCCAGCTGTTCCCAGTAGTTATAATACCCAGCTGGTCCCAGGAGTAATAATACCCAGCTGTTCCCAGTAGTAATAATAGCCAGCTATTCCCAGTAGTAATAATACCAAGCAGGTCCCAGTAGTAATACTCAGCTGTTCCCAGTAGTAATACCCAGCTGGTCCCAGTAGTAATAATACCCAGCTGTTTCCAGTAGAAATACCCAGCTGGTCCCAGTAGTAGTAATACCCAGCTGGTCCCAGTAGTAATACCCAGCTGATCCCAGTAGTAATGCCCAGCTGTTCCCAGTAGTAATACTCAGCTGGCCCCAGTAGTAATACCCAGCAGGTCCCAGTAGTAATACCCAGCTGGTCCCAGTAGTAATACTCAGCTGGCCCCAGTAGTAATACCCAGCTGTTCCCAGTAGTAATAATACCCAGCTGTTCACCGTAGTACTAATACCCAGCTGTTCCCAGTAGTAGTAATACCCAGTTGTTCCCAGTAGTAATAATACCCAGCTGTCCCCAGTAGTAGTAATACCCAGCTTGTCCCAGTAGTAATACCCAGCTGTTCCCAGTAGTAATAACACCCAGCTGTTCCCAGTAGTAATAATACCCAGCAGGTCCCAGTAGTAGTAATACCCAGCTGGTCCCAGTAGTAGTAATACCCAGCTGTTCCCAGTAGTAGTAATACTCAGCTGTTCCCAGTGGTAATAATACCCAGGTGTTCCCAGTAGTAATAATACCCAGCTGTTCCCAGTAGTAATACCCAGCTGTTCCCAGTAGTAATACCCAGCTGTTCCCAGTAGTAATAATACCCAGCTGTTCCCAGTAGTAATAATACCCAGCTGGTCCCAGTAGTAATAATACCAAGCTGTTCCCAGTAGTAATACCCAGCTGGTCCCAGTAATAATACCCAGCTGTTCCCAGTAGTAATACCCAGCTGTTCCCAGTAGTAATAATACCCAGCTGTTCCCAGTAGTAATAATACCCAGCTGGTCCCAGTAGTAATAATACCAAGCTGTTCCCAGTAGTAATACCCAGCTGTTCCCAGTAGTAATAATACCCAGCTGGTCCCAGTAGTAATAATACCAAGCTGTTCCCAGTAGTAATACCCAGCTGGTCCCAGTAATAATACCCAGCTGTTCCCAGTAGTAATACCCAGCTGGTCCCAGTAGTAATACCCAGCTGGTCCCAGTAATAATACCCACCTGGTCCCAGTAGTAGTAATACCCAGCTGTTCCCAGTAGTAATAATACCCAGCTGTTCCCAGTAGTAATAACCAGCTGTTCCCAGTAGTAATACCCAGCTGGTCCCAGTAGTATTAATACCCAGCTGTTCCCAGAAGTAGTAATACCCAGCTGTTCCCAGTAGTAGTAATACCCAGCTGTTCCCAGTAGTAATACCCAGCTGGTACCAGTATTAATACCCATCTGGTCCCAGTAGTAGTAATACCCAGCTGGTCCCAGTAGTAGTAATACCCAGCTGGTCCCAGTAGTAGTAATACCCAGCTGTTCCCAGAAGTAGTAATACCCAGCTGTTCCCAGTAGTAGTAATACCCAGCTGTTCCCAGTAGTAATACCCAGCTGGTACCAGTAGTAGTAATACCCAGCTGTTCCCAGTAGTAACACTCAGCTGGTCCCAGTAGCAATACTCAGCTGGTCCCAGTAGTAATACCCAGCTGGTCCCAGTAGTAATACTCAGCTGGTCCCAGTAGTAATACCCAGCTGTTCCCAGTAGTAATACTCAGCTGGTCCCAGTAGTAATAATACCCAGCTGTTCCCAGTAGTAGTAATACCCAGGTGTTCCCAGTAGTAATAATACCCAGCTGTTCCCAGTAGTAATAACCAGCTGTTCCCAGTAGTAATACCCAGCTGGTCCCAGTAGTATTAATACCCAGCTGTTCCCAGAAGTAGTAATACCCAGCTGTTCCCAGTAGTAGTAATACCCAGCTGTTCCCAGTAGTAATACCCAGCTGGTACCAGTATTAATACCCATCTGGTCCCAGTAGTAGTAATACCCAGCTGGTCCCAGTAGTAGTAATACCCAGCTGGTCCCAGTAGTAGTAATACCCAGCTGTTCCCAGAAGTAGTAATACCCAGCTGTTCCCAGTAGTAGTAATACCCAGCTGTTCCCAGTAGTAATACCCAGCTGGTACCAGTAGTAGTAATACCCAGCTGTTCCCAGTAGTAACACTCAGCTGGTCCCAGTAGCAATACTCAGCTGGTCCCAGTAGTAATACCCAGCTGGTCCCAGTAGTAATACTCAGCTGGTCCCAGTAGTAATACCCAGCTGTTCCCAGTAGTAATACTCAGCTGGTCCCAGTAGTAATAATACCCAGCTGTTCCCAGTAGTAGTAATACCCAGGTGTTCCCAGTAGTAATAATACCCAGCTCTTCCCAGTAGTAATACCCAGCTGGTCCCAGTAGTAATACTCAGCTGTTCCCAGTAATAATACCCAGCTGTTCCCATTAGTAATACCCAGCTGTTCCCAGTAGTACCACCCAGCTGTCCCCAGTAATAATATCCAGCTGGTCCCAGTAGTAATACTCAGCTGGTCCCAGTAGTAATACCCAGCTGGTCCCAGTAGTAATAATACCCAGCTGTTCCCAGAAGTAATACCCAGCTGTTCCCAGTAGTAATAATACCCAGCTGTTCCCAGTAGTAATAATACCCAGCTGTTCCCAGTAGTAGTAATACCCAGCTGTTCCCAGTAGTAATAATACCCAGCTGTTCCCAGTACTTATACCCAGCTGTTCTCAGTAGTAATAATACCCAGCTGTTCCCAGTAGTAATACCCAGCTGTTCCCAGTAGTAATACCCAGCTGTTCCCAGTAGTGGTAATACCCAGCTGTTCCCAGTAGTAATAATACCCAGCTGTTCCCAGTATTAATACCCAGCTGTTCCCAATAGTAATACCCAGCTGTTCCCAGTAGTAGTAATACCCAGCTGTTCCCAGTAGTCATAATACCCAGCTGGTCCCAGGAGTAATAATACCCAGCTGTTCCCAGTAGTAATAATAGCCAGCTATTCCCAGTAGTAATAATACCAAGCAGGTCCCAGTAGTAATACTCAGCTGTTCCCAGTAGTAATACCCAGCTGGTCCCAGTAGTAATAATACCCAGCTGTTTCCAGTAGTAATACCCAGCTGGTCCCAGTAGTAGTAATACCCAGCTGGTCCCAGTAGTAATACCCAGCTGATCCCAGTAGTAATGCCCAGCTGTTCCCAGTAGTAATACTCAGCTGGCCCCAGTAGTAATACCCAGCAGGTCCCAGTAGTAATACCCAGCTGGTCCCAGTAGTAATACTCAGCTGGCCCCAGTAGTAATACCCAGCTGTTCCCAGTAGTAATAATACCCAGCTGTTCCCAGTAGTACTAATACCCAGCTGTTCCCAGTAGTAGTAATACCCAGCTGTTCCCAGTAGTAATAATACCCAGCTGTCCCCAGTAGTAGTAATACCCAGCTTGTCCCAGTAGTAATACCCAGCTGTTCCCAGTAGTAATAACACCCAGCTGTTCCCAGTAGTAATAATACCCAGCAGGTCCCAGTAGTAGTAATACCCAGCTGGTCCCAGTAGTAGTAATACCCAGCTGTTCCCAGTAGTAGTAATACTCAGCTGTTCCCAGTGGTAATAATACCCAGGTGTTCCCAGTAGTAATAATACCCAGCTGGTCCCAGTAGTAATAATACCAAGCTGTTCCCAGTAGTAATACCCAGCTGGTCCCAGTAATAATACCCAGCTGTTCCCAGTAGTAATACCCAGCTGTTCCCAGTAGTAATAATACCCAGCTGTTCCCAGTAGTACTAATACCCAGCTGTTCCCAGTAGTAGTAATACCCAGCTGTTCCCAGTAGTAATAATACCCAGCTGTCCCCAGTAGTAGTAATACCCAGCTTGTCCCAGTAGTAATACCCAGCTGTTCCCAGTAGTAATAACACCCAGCTGTTCCCAGTAGTAATAATACCCAGCAGGTCCCAGTAGTAGTAATACCCAGCTGGTCCCAGTAGTAGTAATACCCACCTGTTCCCAGTAGTAATACCCAGCTGTTCCCAGTAGTAATAAAACCCAGCTGTTCCCAGTAGTAATAATACCCAGCTGGTCCCAGTAGTAATAATACCAAGCTGTTCCCAGTAGTAATACCCAGCTGGTCCCAGTAATAATACCCAGCTGTTCCCAGTAGTAATACCCAGCTGGTCCCAGTAGTAATACCCAGCTGGTCCCAGTAATAATACCCACCTGGTCCCAGTAGTAGTAATACCCAGCTGGTCCCAGTAGTAATAATACCCAGCTGTTCCCAGTACTTATACCCAGCTGTTCTCAGTAGTAATAATACCCAGCTGTTCCCAGTAGTAATACTCAGCTGTTCTCAGTAGTAATAATACCCAGCTGGTCCCAGTAGTAATAATACCAAGCTGTTCCCAGTAGTAGTAATACCCAGCTGGTCCCAGTAATAATACCCAGCTGTTCCCAGTAATAATACCCAGCTGGTCCCAGTAGTTATACCCAGCTGGTCTCAGTAATAATACCCAGCTGGTCCCAGTAGTAGTAATACCCAGCTGGTCCCAATAGTAGTAATACTCAGCTGTTCCCAGTAGTAATACCCAGCTGGTCCCAGTAGTAATACCCAGCTGCTCCCAGTAGTAGTAATACCCAGCTGGTCCCAGTAGTAATAATACTCAGCTGGTCCCAGTAGCAATACTCAGCTGGTCCCAGTAGTAGTAATACCAAGCTGGTCCCAGTAGTAGTAATACCCAGCTGGTCCCAGTAGTAATACCCAGCTGGTACCAGTAGTAGTAATACCCAGCTGGTCCCAGTAGTAATACCCAGCTGGTCCCAGTAGTAATACCCGGCTGGTCCCAGTAGTAATACCCAGCTGTTCCCAGTAGTAATACCCAGCTGTTCCCAATAGTAATAATACCCAGCTGGTACCAGTAGTAGTAATACCCAGCTGGTACCAGTAGTAATACTCAGCTGGTCCCAGTAGTAATACTCAGCTGGTCCCAGTAGTAATACCCAGCTGTTCCCAGTAGTAATACCCATCTGGTACCAGTAGTAGTAATATCCAGCTGTTCCCAGTAGTAATAACCAGCTGTTCCCAGTAGTAGTAATACCCAGCTGTTCCCAGTAGTAATAACCAGCTGTTCCCAGTAGTAATAATACCCAGCTGTTCCCAGTAGTAATAACCAGCTGTTCCCAGTAGTAATACCCAGCTGGTCCCAGTAGTAGTAATACCCAGCTGTTCCCAGAAGTAGTAATACCCAGCTGTTCCCAGTAGTAGTAATACCCAGCTGTTCCCAGTAGTAATACCCAGCTGGTACCAGTATTAATACCCATCTGGTCCCAGTAGTAGTAATACCCAGCTGGTCCCAGTAGTAGTAATACCCAGCTGGTCCCAGTAGTAGTAATACCCAGCTGTTCCCAGAAGTAGTAATACCCAGCTGTTCCCAGTAGTAGTAATACCCAGCTGTTCCCAGTAGTAATACCCAGCTGGTACCAGTAGTAGTAATACCCAGCTGGTACCAGTAGTAGTAATACCCAGCTGGTCCCAGTAGTAGTAATACCCAGCTGTTCCCAGTAGTAACACTCAGCTGGTCCCAGTAGCAATACTCAGCTGGTCCCAGTAGTAATACCCAGCTGGTCCCAGTAGTAATACTCAGCTGGTCCCAGTAGTAATACCCAGCTGTTCCCAGTAGTAATACTCAGCTGGTCCCAGTAGTAATAATACCCAGCTGTTCCCAGTAGTAGTAATACCCAGGTGTTCCCAGTAGTAATAATACCCAGCTCTTCCCAGTAGTAATACCCAGCTGGTCCCAGTAGTAATACTCAGCTGTTCCCAGTAATAATACCCAGCTGGTCCCATTAGTAATACCCAGCTGTTCCCAGTAGTACCACCCAGCTGTCCCCAGTAATAATATCCAGCTGGTCCCAGTAGTAATACTCAGCCGGTCCCAGTAGTAATACCCAGCTGGTCCCAGTAGTAATAATACCCAGCTGTTCCCAGAAGTAATACCCAGCTGTTCCCAGTAGTAATAATACCCAGCTGTTCCCAGTAGTAATAATACCCAGCTGTTCCCAGTAGTAGTAATACCCAACTGTTCCCAGTAGTAATAATACCCAGCTGTTCCCAGTACTTATACACAGCTGTTCTCAGTAGTAATAATACCCAGCTGTTCCCAGTAGTAATACCCAGCTGTTCCCAGTAGTAATACCCAGCTGTTCCCAGTAGTGGTAATACCCAGCTGTTCCCAGTAGTAATAATACCCAGCTGTTCCCAGTATTAATACCCATCTGGTCCCAGTAGTAATACTCAGCTGTTCCCAGTAGTAATAATACCCAGCTGTTCCCAGTATTAATACCCAGCTGTTCCCAATAGTAATACCCAGCTGTTCCCAGTAGTAGTAATACCCAGCTGTTCCCAGTAGTTATAATACCCAGCTGGTCCCAGGAGTAATAATACCCAGCTGTTCCCAGTAGTAATAATAGCCAGCTATTCCCAGTAGTAATAATACCAAGCAGGTCCCAGTAGTAATACTCAGCTGTTCCCAGTAGTAATACCCAGCTGTTCCCAGTAGTAATACTCAGCTGGTCCCAGTAGTAATAATACCCAGCTGTTCCCAGTAGTAGTAATACCCAGGTGTTCCCAGTAGTAATAATACCCAGCTCTTCCCAGTAGTAATACCCAGCTGGTCCCAGTAGTAATACTCAGCTGTTCCCAGTAATAATACCCAGCTGGTCCCATTAGTAATACCCAGCTGTTCCCAGTAGTACCACCCAGCTGTCCCCAGTAATAATATCCAGCTGGTCCCAGTAGTAATACTCAGCCGGTCCCAGTAGTAATACCCAGCTGGTCCCAGTAGTAATAATACCCAGCTGTTCCCAGAAGTAATACCCAGCTGTTCCCAGTAGTAATAATACCCAGCTGTTCCCAGTAGTAATAATACCCAGCTGTTCCCAGTAGTAGTAATACCCAGCTGTTCCCAGTAGTAATAATACCCAGCTGTTCCCAGTACTTATACACAGCTGTTCTCAGTAGTAAAAATACCCAGCTGTTCCCAGTAGTAATACCCAGCTGTTCCCAGTAGTAATACCCAGCTGTTCCCAGAAGTGGTAATACCCAGCTGTTCCCAGTAGTAATAATACCCAGCTGTTCCCAGTATTAATACCCATCTGGTCCCAGTAGTAATACTCAGCTGTTCCCAGTAGTAATAATACCCAGCTGTTCCCAGTATTAATACCCAGCTGTTCCCAATAGTAATACCCAGCTGTTCCCAGTAGTAGTAATACCCAGCTGTTCCCAGTAGTTATAATACCCAGCTGGTCCCAGGAGTAATAATACCCAGCTGTTCCCAGTAGTAATAATAGCCAGCTATTCCCAGTAGTAATAATACCAAGCAGGTCCCAGTAGTAATACTCAGCTGTTCCCAGTAGTAATACCCAGCTGGTACCAGTATTAATACCCATCTGGTCCCAGTAGTAGTAATACCCAGCTGGTCCCAGTAGTAGTAATACCCAGCTGGTCCCAGTAGTAGTAATACCCAGCTGTTCCCAGAAGTAGTAATACCCAGCTGTTCCCAGTAGTAGTAATACCCAGCTGTTCCCAGTAGTAACACTCAGCTGGTCCCAGTAGCAATACTCAGCTGGTCCCAGTAGTAATACCCAGCTGGTCCCAGTAGTAATACTCAGCTGGTCCCAGTAGTAATACCCAGCTGTTCCCAGTAGTAATACTCAGCTGGTCCCAGTAGTAATAATACCCAGCTGTTCCCAGTAGTAGTAATACCCAGGTGTTCCCAGTAGTAATAATACCCAGCTCTTCCCAGTAGTAATACCCAGCTGGTCCCAGTAGTAATACTCAGCTGTTCCCAGTAATAATACCCAGCTGGTCCCATTAGTAATACCCAGCTGTTCCCAGTAGTACCACCCAGCTGTCCCCAGTAATAATATCCAGCTGGTCCCAGTAGTAATACTCAGCCGGTCCCAGTAGTAATACCCAGCTGGTCCCAGTAGTAATAATACCCAGCTGTTCCCAGAAGTAATACCCAGCTGTTCCCAGTAGTAATAATACCCAGCTGTTCCCAGTAGTAATAATACCCAGCTGTTCCCAGTAGTAGTAATACCCAGCTGTTCCCAGTAGTAATAATACCCAGCTGTTCCCAGTACTTATACACAGCTGTTCTCAGTAGTAATAATACCCAGCTGTTCCCAGTAGTAATACCCAGCTGTTCCCAGTAGTAATACCCAGCTGTTCCCAGTAGTGGTAATATCCAGCTGTTCCCAGTAGTAATAATACCCAGCTGTTCCCAGTATTAATACCCATCTGGTCCCAGTAGTAATACTCAGCTGTTCCCAGTAGTAATAATACCCAGCTGTTCCCAGTATTAATACCCAGCTGTTCCCAATAGTAATACCCAGCTGTTCCCAGTAGTAGTAATACCCAGCTGTTCCCAGTAGTTATAATACCCAGCTGGTCCCAGGAGTAATAATACCCAGCTGTTCCCAGTAGTAATAATAGCCAGCTATTCCCAGTAGTAATAATACCAAGCAGGTCCCAGTAGTAATACTCAGCTGTTCCCAGTAGTAATACCCAGCTGGTCCCAGTAGTAATAATACCCAGCTGTTTCCAGTAGAAATACCCAGCTGGTCCCAGTAGTAGTAATACCCAGCTGGTCCCAGTAGTAATACCCAGCTGATCCCAGTAGTAATGCCCAGCTGTTCCCAGTAGTAATATTCAGCTGGCCCCAGTAGTAATACCCAGCAGGTCCCAGTAGTAATACCCAGCTGGTCCCAGTAGTAATACTCAGCTGGCCCCAGTAGTAATACCCAGCTGTTCCCAGTAGTAATAATACCCAGCTGTTCACCGTAGTACTAATACCCAGCTGTTCCCAGTAGTAGTAATACCCAGCTGTTCCCAGTAGTAATAATACCCAGCAGGTCCCAGTAGTAGTAATACCCAGCTTGTCCCAGTAGTAATAATACCCAGCAGGTCCCAGTAGTAGTAATACCCAGCTGGTCCCAGTAGTAGTAATACCCAGCTGTTCCCAGTAGTAGTAATACTCAGCTGTTCCCAGTGGTAATAATACCCAGGTGTTCCCAGTAGTAATAATACCCAGCTGTTCCCAGTAGTAATACCCAGCTGTTCCCAGTAGTAATACCCAGCTGTTCCCAGTAGTAATAATACCCAGCTGTTCCCAGTAGTAACAATACCCAGCTGGTCCAAGTAGTAATAATACCAAGCTGTTCCCAGTAGTAATACCCAGCTGGTCCCAGTAATAATACCCAGCTGTTCCCAGTAGTAATACCCAGCTGTTCCCAGTAGTAATAATACCCAGCTGTTCCCAGTAGTAATAATACCCAGCTGGTCCCAGTAGTAATAATACCCAGCTGTTTCCAGTAGAAATACCCAGCTGGTCCCAGTAGTAGTAATACCCAGCTGGTCCCAGTAGTAATACCCAGCTGATCCCAGTAGTAATGCCCAGCTGTTCCCAGTAGTAATACTCAGCTGGCCCCAGTAGTAATACCCAGCAGGTCCCAGTAGTAATACCCAGCTGGTCCCAGTAGTAATACTCAGCTGGCCCCAGTAGTAATACCCAGCTGTTCCCAGTAGTAATAATACCCAGCTGTTCACCGTAGTACTAATACCCAGCTGTTCCCAGTAGTAGTAATACCCAGCTGTTCCCAGTAGTAATAATACCCAGCTGTCCCCAGTAGTAGTAATACCCAGCTTGTCCCAGTAGTAATAATACCCAGCAGGTCCCAGTAGTAGTAATACCCAGCTGGTCCCAGTAGTAGTAATACCCAGCTGTTCCCAGTAGTAGTAATACTCAGCTGTTCCCAGTGGTAATAATACCCAGGTGTTCCCAGTAGTAATAATACCCAGCTGTTCCCAGTAGTAATACCCAGCTGTTCCCAGTAGTAATACCCAGCTGTTCCCAGTAGTAATAATACCCAGCTGTTCCCAGTAGTAACAATACCCAGCTGGTCCCAGTAGTAATAATACCAAGCTGTTCCCAGTAGTAATACCCAGCTGGTCCCAGTAATAATACCCAGCTGTTCCCAGTAGTAATACCCAGCTGTTCCCAGTAGTAATAATACCCAGCTGTTCCCAGTAGTAATAATACCCAGCTGGTCCCAGTAGTAATAATACCAAGCTGTTCCCAGTAGTAATACCCAGCTGTTCCCAGTAGTAATAATACCCAGCTGGTCCCAGTAGTAATAATACCAAGCTGTTCCCAGTAGTAATACCCAGCTGGTCCCAGTAATAATATCCAGCTGTTCCCAGTAGTAATACCCAGCTGGTCCCAGTAGTAATACCCAGCTGGTCCCAGTAATAATACCAACCTGGTCCCAGTAGTAGTAATACCCAGCTGGTCCCAGTAGTAATAATACCCAGCTGTTCCCAGTACTTATACACAGCTGTTCTCAGTAGTAATAATACCCAGCTGTTCCCAGTAGTAATACTCAGCTGTTCTCAGTAGTAATAATACCCAGCTGGTCCCAGTAGTAATAATACCAAGCTGTTCCCAGTAGTAGTAATACCCAGCTGGTCCCAGTAATAATACCCAGCTGTTCCCAGTAGTAATACCCAGCTGGTCCCAGTAGTTATACCCAGCTGGTCTCAGTAATAATACCCAGCTGGTCCCAGTAGTAGTAATACCCAGCTGGTCCCAGTAGTAATACCCAGCTGTTCCCAGTAGTAATACCCAGCTGGTCCCAGTAGTAGTAATACCCAGCTGTTCCCAGTAGTAATACCCAGCTGGTCCCAGTAGTAGTAATACCCAGCTGGTCCCAGTAGTAATACCCAGCTGTTCCCAGTAGTAATACCCAGCTGGTCCCAGTAATAATACCCAGCTGTTCCCAGTAGTAATACCCACTTGATCCCAGTAGTAATACCCAGCTGGTCCCAGTAGTAATACTCAGCTGTTCCCAGTAATAATCCCCAGCTGGTCCCAGTAATAATACCCAGCTGGTCCCAGTAGTAATAATACCCAGCTGATCCCAGTAGTAATACCCAGCTGGTCCCAGTAGTAGTAATACCCAGCTGGTCCCAGTAGTAATAATACCCAGCTGATCCCAGTAGTAATACCCAGCTGGTCCCAGTAGTAGTAATACCCAGCTGGTCCCAGTAGTAATACCCAGCTGGTCCCAGTAGTAATAACCAGCTGATCCCAGTAGTAATACCCAGCTGGTCCCAGTAGTAATAATACCCAGCTGATCCCAGTAGTAATACCCAGCTGGTCCCAGTAGTAGTAATACCCAGCTGGTCCCAGTAGTAGTAATATCCAGCTGTTCCCAGTAGTAGTAATACCCAGCTGGTCCCAGTAGTAATACCCAGCTGGTCCCAGTAGTAGTAATACCCAGCTGTTCCCAGTAGTAGTAATACCCAGCTGTTCCCAGTAGTAATACCCAGCTGGTCCCAGTAGTAATACTCAGCTGTTCCCAGTAGTAATAATACCCGGCTGTTCCCGGTAGTAATACCCAGCTGTTCCCAGAAGTAATAATAGCCAGCTGTTCCCAGTAGTAATAATACCCAGCTGTTCCCAGTAGTATTAATACAAAGCTGTTCCCAGTAGTAATAATACCCACCTGGTCCCAGTAGTAGTAATACCCAGCTGGTCCCAGTAGTAATAATACCCAGCTGTTCCCAGTAGTAGAAATACTCAGCTGTTCCCAGTAGTAATAATACCCAGCTGGTCCCAGTAGTAATAATACCACGCTGTTCCCAGTAGTAGTAATACCCAGCTGGTCCCAGTAATAATACCCAGCTGTTCCCATTAGTAATACCCAGCTGTTCCCAGTAGTAGTAATACCCAGCTGGTCCCAGTAGTAGTAATACCCAGCTGTTCCCAGTAGTAGTAATACCCAGCTGTTCACATTAGTAGTAATACCCAGCTGGTCCCAGTAGTAGTAATACCCAGCTGGTCCCAGTAGTAATAATACCCAGCTGATCCCAGTAGTAATACTCAGCTGGTCCCAGTAGTAGTAATACCCAGCTGGTCCCAGTAGTAATAATACCCAGCTGATCCCAGTAGTAATACACAGCTGGTCCCAGTAGTAGTAATACCCAGCTGCTCCCAGTAGTAGTAATACCCAGCTGGTCCCAGTAATAATACCCAGCTGCTCCCAGTAGTAGTAATACCCAGCTGGTCCCAGTAATAATACCCAGCTGTTACCAGTAGTAATACCCAGCTGATCCCAGTAGTAATAATACACAGCTGTTCCCAGTAGTAATAATACTCAGCTGGTCCCAGTAGCAATACTCAGCTGGTCCCAGTAGTAGTAATACCCAGCTGGTCCCAGTAGTAATAATACTCAGCTGGTCCCAGTAGCAATACTCAGCTGGTCCCAGTAGTAATAATACCCACCTGGTCCCAGTAGTAGTAATACCCAGCTGGTCCCAGTAGTAGTAATACCCAGCTGGTACCAGTAGTAGTGATACCCAGCTTGTCCCAGTAGTAATACCCAGCTGGTCCCAGTAGTAATACCCAGCTGGTCCCAGTAGTAATACCCAGCTGTTCCCAGTAGTAATACCCAGCTGTTCCCAGTAGTAATACCCAGCTGTTCCCAATAGTAATAATACCCAGCTGGTCCCAGTAGTAGTAATACCCAGCTGTTCCCAGTAGTAATAATACCCAGCTGTTCCCAGTATTAATACCCATCTGGTCCCAGTAATAATACCCAGCTGTTCCCAGTATTAATACCCAGCTGTTCTCAGTAGTAATACCCAGCTGGTCCCAGTAGTAATACCCAGCTGTTCCCAGTAGTAACAATACCCATCTGGTCCCAGTAGTAATACTCAGCTGTTCCCAGAAGTAATAATAGCCAGCTGTTCCCAGTAGTAATAATACCCAGCTGTTCCCAGTAGTAGTAATACCCAGCTGTTCCCAGTAGTAATAATAGCCAGCTATTCCCAGTAGTAATAATACCAAGCAGGTCCCAGTAGTAATACCCAGCTGTTCCCAGTAGTAATAATAGCCAGCTATTCCCAGTAGTAATAATACCAAGCAGGTCCCAGTAGTAATACTCAGCTGTTCCCAGTAGTAATACCCAGCTGGTCCCAGTAGTAATAATACCCAGCTGTTCCCAGTAGTAATAATAGCCAGCTATTCCCAGTAGTAATAATACCAAGCAGGTCCCAGTAGTAATACCCAGCTGGTCCCAGTAGTAGTAATACCCAGCTGGTCCCAGTAGTAATAATACCCAGCTGTTTCCAGTAGTAATACCCAGCTGGTCCCAGTAGTAGTAATACCCAGCTGGTCCCAGTAGTAATACCCAGCTGATCCCAGTAGCAATGCCCAGCTGTTCCCAGTAGTAATACTCAGCTGGCCCCAGTAGTAATACCCAGCAGGTCCCAGTAGTAATACCCAGCTGGTCCCAGTAGTAATAATACCCAACTGTTCCCAGTAGTACTAATACCCAGCTGTTCCCAGTAGTAGTAATACCCAGCTGTTCCCAGTAGTAATAATACCCAGCTGTTCCCAGTAGTAGTAATGCCCAGCTGGTCCCAGTAGTAATACCCAGCTGTTCCCAGTAGTAGTAATACCCAGCTGTTCCCAGTAGTAATAACACCCAGCTGTTCCCAGGAGTAATAATACCCAGCAGGTCCCAGTAGTAGTAATACCCAGCTGCTCCCAGTAGTAGTAATACCCAGCTGTTCCCAGTAGTAGTAATACTCAGCTGTTCCCAGTGGTAATAATACCCAGGTGTTCCCAGTAGTAATAATACCCAGCTGTTCCCAGTAGTAATACCCAGCTGTTCCCAGTAGTAATAATACCCAGCTGTTCCCAGTAGTAATAATACCCAGCTGTTCCCAGTAGTAGTAATACCCAGCTGTTCCCGGTAGTAATAATACCCAGCTGTTCCCAGTACTTATACCCAGCTGTTCTCAGTAGTAATAATACCCCGCTGTTCGCAGTAGTAATAATACCCACCTGGTCCCAGTAGTAGTAATACCCAGCTGGTCCCAGTAGTAATAATACCCAGCTGTTCCCAGTACTTATACCCAGCTGTTCTCAGTAGTAATAATACCCAGCTGTTCCCAGTAGTAATACTCAGCTGTTCTCAGTAGTAATAATACCCAGCTGGTCCCAGTAGTAATAATACCAAGCTGTTCCCAGTAGTAGTAATACCCAGCTGGTCCCAGTAATAATACCCAGCTGTTTCCAGTAGTAATACCCAGCTGGTCCCAGTAGTAGTAATACCCAGCTGGTCCCAGTAGTAATACCCAGCTGATCCCAGTAGTAATGCCCAGCTGTTCCCAGTAGTAATACTCAGCTGGCCCCAGTAGTAATACCCAGCAGGTCCCAGTAGTAATACCCAGCTGGTCCCAGTAGTAATACTCAGCTGGCCCCAGTAGTAATACCCAGCTGTTCCCAGTAGTAATAATACCCAACTGTTCCCAGTAGTACTAATACCCAGCTGTTCCCAGTAGTAGTAATACCCAGCTGTTCACATTAGTAATAATACCCAGCTGTTCCCAGTAGTAGTAATACCCAGCTGTTCCCAGTAGTAATAATACCTAGCTGTTCCCAGTAGTAATAATACCCAGCTGGTCCCAGTAGTAATACCCAGCTGTTCCCAGTAGTAGTAATACCCAGCTGTTCCCAGTAGTAATAACACCCAGCTGCTCCCAGGAGTAATAATACCCAGCTGGTCCCAGTAGTAGTAATACCCAGCTGGTCCCAGTAGTAGTAATACCCAGCTGTTCCCAGTAGTAGTAATACTCAGCTGTTCCCAGTGGTAATAATACCCAGCTGTTCCCAGTAGTAGTAATACCCAGCTGTTCCCAGTAGTAGTAATACCCACTTGTTCCCAGTAGTAATAATACCCAGCTGTTCCCAGTACTTATACCCAGCTGTTCTCAGTAGTAATAATACCCAGCTGTTCGCAGTAGTAATAATACCCACCTGGTCCCAGTAGTAGTAATACCCAGCTGGTCCCAGTAGTAATAATACCCAGCTGTTCCCAGTACTTATACCCAGCTGTTCTCAGTAGTAATAATACCCAGCTGTTCCCAGTAGTAATAATACCCAGCTGTTCCCAGGAGTACTAATACCCAGCTGTCCCCAGTAGTAGTAATACCCAGCTTGTCCCAGTAGTAATACCCAGCTGTTCCCAGTAGTAATAACACCCAGCTGTTCCCAGTAGTAATAATACCCAGCCTTTCCCAGTAGTAATAATACCCAGCTGATCCCAGTAGTAATACCCAGCTGGTCCCAGTAGTAGTAATACCCAGCTGGTCCCAGTAGTAATAATACCCAGCTGATCCCAGTAGTAATACCCAGCTGGTCCCAGTAGTAGTAATACCCAGCTGGTCCCAGTAGTAATACCCAGCTGGTCCCAGTAGTAATACCCAGCTGGTCCCAGTAGTAATACCCAGCTGATCCCAGTAGTAATACCCAGCTGGTCCCAGTAGTAATAATACCCAGCTGATCCCAGTAGTAATACCCAGCTGGTCCCAGTAGTAGTAATACCCAGCTGGTCCCAGTAGTAGTAATATCCAGCTGTTCCCAGTAGTAGTAATACCCAGCTGGTCCCAGTAGTAATACCCAGCTGGTCCCAGTAGTAGTAATACCCAGCTGTTCCCAGTAGTAGTAATACCCAGCTGTTCCCAGTAGTAATACCCAGCTGGTCCCAGTAGTAATACTCAGCTGTTCCCAGTAGTAATAATACCCGGCTGTTCCCAGTAGTAATACCCAGCTGTTCCCAGAAGTAATAATAGCCAGCTGTTCCCAGTAGTAATAATACCCAGCTGTTCCCAGTAGTATTAATACCCAGCTGTTCCCAGTAGTAATAATACCCACCTGGTCCCAGTAGTAGTAATACCCAGCTGGTCCCAGTAGTAATAATACCCAGCTGTTCCCAGTAGTAGTAATACTCAGCTGTTCCCAGTAGTAATAATACCCAGCTGGTCCCAGTAGTAATAATACCACGCTGTTCCCAGTAGTAGTAATACCCAGCTGGTCCCAGTAATAATACCCAGCTGTTCCCAGTAGTAATACCCAGCTGTTCCCAGTAGTAGTAATACCCAGCTGGTCCCAGTAGTAGTAATACCCAGCTGTTCCCAGTAGTAGTAATACCCAGCTATTCACATTAGTAGTAATACCCAGCTGGTCCCAGTAGTAGTAATACCCAGCTGGTCCCAGTATTAATAATACCCAGCTGATCCCAGTAGTAATACCCAGCTGGTCCCAGTAGTAGTAATACCCAGCTGGTCCCAGTAATAATACCCAGCTGTTAGCAGTAGTAATACTCAGCTGGTCCCAGTAGTAATAATACCCAGCTGATCCCAGTAGTAATACCCAGCTGGTCCCAGTAGTAGTAATACCCAGCTGGTCCCAGTAGTAGTAATATCCAGCTGTTCCCAGTAGTAGTAATACCCAGCTGGTCCCAGTAGTAATACCCAGCTGGTCCCAGTAGTAGTAATACCCAGCTGTTCCCAGTAGTAGTAATACCCAGCTGTTCCCAGTAGTAATACCCAGCTGGTCCCAGTAGTAATACTCAGCTGTTCCCAGTAGTAATAATACCCGGCTGTTCCCAGTAGTAATACCCAGCTGTTCCCAGAAGTAATAATAGCCAGCTGTTCCCAGTAGTAATAATACCCAGCTGTTCCCAGTAGTATCAATACCCAGCTGTTCCCAGTAGTAATAATACCCACCTGGTCCCAGTAGTAGTAATACCCAGCTGGTCCCAGTAGTAATAATACCCAGCTGTTCCCAGTAGTAGTAATACTCAGCTGTTCCCAGTAGTAATAATACCCAGCTGGTCCCAGTAGTAATAATACCACGCTGTTCCCAGTAGCAGTAATACCCAGCTGGTCCCAGTAATAATACCCAGCTGTTCCCAGTAGTAATACCCAGCTGTTCCCAGTAGTAGTAATACCCAGCTGGTCCCAGTAGTAGTAATACCCAGCTGTTCCCAGTAGTAGTAATACCCAGCTGTTCACATTAGTAGTAATACCCAGCTGGTCCCAGTAGTAGTAATACCCAGCTGGTCCCAGTAATAATACCCAGCTGTTACCAGTAGTAATACTCAGCTGGTCCCAGTAGTAGTAATACCCAGCTGGTCCCAGTAGTAATAATACCCAGCTGATCCCAGTAGTAATACCCAGCTGGTCCTAGTAGTAGTAATACCCAGCTGGTCCCAGTAATAATACCCAGCTGCTCCCAGTAGTAGTAATACCCAGCTGGTCCCAGTAATAATACCCAGCTGTTACCAGTAGTAATACCCAGCTGATCCCAGTAGTAATAATACACAGCTGTTCCCAGTAGTAATAATACCCAGCTGATCCCAGTAGTAATGTCCAGCTGGTCCCAGTAATAATACTCAGCTGTTCCCAGTAGTAATACCCAGCTGGTCCCAGTAGTAATACCCAGCTGCTCCCAGTAGTAGTAATACCCAGCTGGTCCCAGTAGTAATAATACTCAGCTGGTCCCAGTAGCAATACTCAGCTGGTCCCAGTAGTAGTAATACCCAGCTGGTCCCAGTAGTAGTAATAGCCAGCTGTTCCCAGTAGTAATAATACCCAGCTGTTCCCAGTAGTATCAATACCCAGCTGTTCCCAGTAGTAATAATACCCACCTGGTCCCAGTAGTAGTAATATCCAGCTGGTCCCAGTAGTAATAATACCCAGCTGTTCCCAGTAGTAGTAATACTCAGCTGTTCCCAGTAGTAATAATACCCAGCTGGTCCCAGTAGTAATAATACCACGCTGTTCCCAGTAGCAGTAATACCCAGCTGGTCCCAGTAATAATACCCAGCTGTTCCCAGTAGTAATACCCAGCTGTTCCCAGTAGTAGTAATACCCAGCTGGTCCCAGTAGTAGTAATACCCAGCTGTTCCCAGTAGTAGTAATACCCAGCTGTTCACATTAGTAGTAATACCCAGCTGGTCCCAGTAGTAGTAATACCCAGCTGGTCCCAGTAATAATACCCAGCTGTTACCAGTAGTAATACTCAGCTGGTCCCAGTAGTAGTAATACCCAGCTGGTCCCAGTAGTAATAATACCCAGCTGATCCCAGTAGTAATACCCAGCTGGTCCTAGTAGTAGTAATACCCAGCTGGTCCCAGTAATAATACCCAGCTGCTCCCAGTAGTAGTAATACCCAGCTGGTCCCAGTAATAATACCCAGCTGTTACCAGTAGTAATACCCAGCTGATCCCAGTAGTAATAATACACAGCTGTTCCCAGTAGTAATAATACCCAGCTGATCCCAGTAGTAATGTCCAGCTGGTCCCAGTAATAATACTCAGCTGTTCCCAGTAGTAATACCCAGCTGGTCCCAGTAGTAATACCCAGCTGCTCCCAGTAGTAGTAATACCCAGCTGGTCCCAGTAGTAATAATACTCAGCTGGTCCCAGTAGCAATACTCAGCTGGTCCCAGTAGTAGTAATACCCAGCTGGTCCCAGTAGTAGTAATACCCAGCTGGTACCAGTAGTAGTAATACCCAGCTGGTCCCAGTAGTAATAACCAGCTGGTACCAGTAGTAATACCCAGCTGGTCCCAGTAGTAATACCCAGCTGTTCCCAGTAGTAATACCCAGCTGTTCCCAGTAGTAATACCCAGCTGTTCCCAGTAGTAATACCCAGCTGTTCCCAGTAGTAATAATACCCAGCTGGTCCCAGTAGTAGTAATACCCAGCTGTTCCCAGTAGTAATAATACCCAGCTGTTCCCAGTATTAATACCCATCTGTCCCAGTAATAATACCCAGCTGTTCCCAGTATTAATACCCAGCTGTTTTCAGTAGTAATAATACCCAGCTGTTCCCAGTAGTAATACCCAGCTGGTCCCAGTAGTAATACCCAGCTGTTCCCAGTAGTAATAATACCCATCTGGTCCCAGTAGTAATACTCAGCTGTTCCCAGAAGTAATAATAGCCAGCTGTTCCCAGTAGTAAGAATACCCAGCTGTTCCCAGTAGTAATAATACCAAGCAGGTCCCAGTAATAATACCCAGCTGTTCCCAGTATTAATACCCAGCTGTTTTCAGTAGTAATAATACCAAGCAGGTCCCAGTAGTAATACTCAGCTGTTCCCAGTAGTAATACCCAGCTGGTCCCAGTAGTAATAATACCCAGCTGTTTCCAGTAGTAATACCCAGCTGGTCCCAGTAGTAGTAATACCCAGCTGGTCCCAGTAGTAATACCCAGCTGATCCCAGTAGTAATGCCCAGCTGTTCCCAGTAGTAATACTCAGCTGGCCCCAGTAGTAATACCCAGCAGGTCCCAGTAGTAATACCCAGCTGGTCCCAGTAGTAATACTCAGCTGGCCCCAGTAGTAATACCCAGCTGTTCCCAGTAGTAATAATACCCAACTGTTCCCAGTAGTACTATAACCCAGCTGTTCCCAGTAGTAGTAATACCCAGCTGTTCCCAGTAGTAATAATACCCAGCTGTTCCCAGTAGTAGTAATACCCAGCTGGTCCCAGTAGTAATACCCAGCTGTTCCCAGTAGTAGTAATACGCAGCTGTTCCCAGTAGTAATAACACCCAGCTGTTCCCAGGAGTAATAATACCCAGCAGGTCCCAGTAGTAGTAATACCCAGCTGGTCCCAGTAGTAGTAATACCCAGCTGTTCCCAGTAGTAGTAATACTCAGCTGTTCCCAGTGGTAATAATACCCAGGTGTTCCCAGTAGTAATAATACCCAGCTGTTCCCAGTAGTAATACCCAGCTGTTCCCAGTAGTAATAATACCCAGCTGTTCCCAGTAGTAATAATACCCAGCTGTTCCCAGTAGTAGTAATACCCAGCTGTTCCCAGTAGTAATAATACCCAGCTGTTCCCAGTACTTATACCCAGCTGTTCTCAGTAGTAATAATACCCAGCTGTTCGCAGTAGTAATAATACCCACCTGGTCCCAGTAGTAGTAATACCCAGCTGGTCCCAGTAGTAATAATACCCAGCTGTTCCCAGTACTTATACCCAGCTGTTCTCAGTAGTAATAATACCCAGCTGTTCCCAGTAGTAATACTCAGCTGTTCTCAGTAGTAATAATACCCAGCTGGTCCCAGTAGTAATAATACCAAGCTGTTCCCAGTAGTAGTAATACCCAGCTGGTCCCAGTAATAATACCCAGCTGTTTCCAGTAGTAATACCCAACTGGTCCCAGTAGTAGTAATACCCAGCTGGTCCCAGTAGTAATACCCAGCTGATCCCAGTAGTAATGCCCAGCTGTTCCCAGTAGTAATACTCAGCTGGCCCCAGTAGTAATACCCAGCAGGTCCCAGTAGTAATACCCAGCTGGTCCCAGTAGTAATACTCAGCTGGCCCCAGTAGTAATACCCAGCTGTTCCCAGTAGTAATAATACCCAACTGTTCCCAGTAGTACTAATACCCAGCTGTTCCCAGTAGTAGTAATACCCAGCTGTTCCCAGTAGTAATAATACCCAGCTGTTCCCAGTAGTAGTAATACCCAGCTGGTCCCAATAGTAATACCCAGCTGTTCCCAGTAGTAGTAATACCCAGCTGTTCCCAGTAGTAATAACACCCAGCTGTTCCCAGGAGTAATAATACCCAGCAGGTCCCAGTAGTAGTAATACCCAGCTGGTCCCAGTAGTAGTAATACCCAGCTGTTCCCAGTAGTAGTAATACTCAGCTATTCCCAGTGGTAATAATACCCAGGTGTTCCCAGTAGTAATAATACCCAGCTGTTCCCAGTAGTAATACCCAGCTGTTCCCAGTAGTAATAATACCCAGCTGTTCCCAGTAGTAATAATACCCAGCTGTTCCCAGTAGTAGTAATACCCAGCTGTTCCCAGTAGTAATAATAGCCAGCTATTCCCAGTAGTAATAATACCAAGCAGGTCCCAGTAGTAATACTCAGCTGTTCCCAGTAGTAATACCCAGCTGGTCCCAGTAGTAATAATACCCAGCTGTTTCCAGTAGTAATACCCAGCTGGTACCAGTAGTAGTAATACCCAGCTGTTCCCAGTAGTAATACCCAGCTGATCCCAGTAGTAATGCCCAGCTGTTCCCAGTAGTAATACTCAGCTGGCCCCAGTAGTAATACCCAGCAGGTCCCAGTAGTAATACCCAGCTGGTCCCAGTAGTAATACTCAGCTGGCCCCAGTAGTAATACCCAGCTGTTCCCAGTAGTAATAATACCCAACTGTTCCCAGTAGTACTAATACCCAGCTGTTCCCAGTAGTAGTAATACCCAGCTGTTCCCAGTAGTAATAATACCCAGCTGTTCCCAGTAGTAGTAATACCCAGCTGGTCCCAGTAGTAATACCCAGCTGTTCCCAGTAGTAGTAATACCCAGCTGTTCCCAGTAGTAATAACACCCAGCTGTTCCCAGGAGTAATAATACCCAGCAGGTCCCAGTAGTAGTAATACCCAGCTGGTCCCACTAGTAGTAATACCCAGCTGTTCCCAGTAGTAGTAATACTCAGCTGTTCCCAGTGGTAATAATACCCAGGTGTTCCCAGTAGTAATAATACCCAGCTGTTCCCAGTAGTAATACCCAGCTGTTCCCAGTAGTAATAATACCCAGCTGTTCCCAGTAGTAGTAATACCCAGCTGTTCCCAGTAGTAATAATACCCAGCTGTTCCCAGTACTTATACCCAGCTGTTCTCAGTAGTAATAATACCCAGCTGTTCGCAGTAGTAATAATACCCACCTGGTCCCAGTAGTAGTAATACCCAGCTGGTCCCAGTAGTAATAATACCCAGCTGATCCCAGTACTTATACCCAGCTGTTCTCAGTAGTAATAATACCCAGCTGTTCCCAGTAGTAATAATACCCAGCTGTTCCCAGTAGTACTAATACCCAGCTGTTCACAGTAGTAGTAATACCCAGCTGTTCCCAGTAGTAATAATACCCAGCTGTCCCCAGTAGTAGTAATACCCAGCTTGTCCCAGTAGTAATACCCAGCTGCTCCCAGTAGTAGTAATACCCAGCTGGTCCCAGTAGTAATAATACTCAGCTGGTCCCAGTAGCAATACTCAGCTGGTCCCAGTAGTAGTAATACCCAGCTGGTCCCAGTAGTAGTAATACCCAGCTGGTACCAGTAGTAGTAATACCCAGCTGGTCCCAGTAGTAATACCCAGCTGGTCCCAGTAGTAATACCCAGCTGGTCCCAGTAGTAATACCCAGCTGTTCCCAGTAGTAATACCCAGCTGTTCCCAGTAGTAATACCCAGCTGTTCCCAATAGTAATAATACCCAGCTGGTACCAGTAGTAGTAATACCCAGCTGTTCCCAGTATTAATACCCAGCTGTTTTCAGTAGTAATACCCAGCTGGTCCCAGTAGTAATACCCAGCTGTTCCCAGTAGTAATAATACCCATCTGGTCCCAGTAGTAATACTCAGCTGTTCCCAGAAGTAATAATAGCCAGCTGTTCCCAGTAGTAAGAATACCCAGCTGTTCCCAGTAGTAATAATACCAAGCAGGTCCCAGTAATAATACCCAGCTGTTCCCAGTATTAATACCCAGCTGTTTTCAGTAGTAATACCCAGCTGGTCCCAGTAGTAATACCTAGCTGTTCCCAGTAGTAATAATACCCATCTGGTCCCAGTAGTAATACTCATGTCACGTTCCTGACCTGTTTTCTGTTAGTTTGTGTATGTGTTAGCTGGTCAGGACGTGAGTTTGGGTGGGCAGTCTATGTTTTCTGTTTCTATGTTGGTTTAAGGGTGACCTGATATGGCTCTCAATTAGAGGCAGGTGGTTTTCATTTCCTCTGATTGAGAGCCATATTAAGGTAGGTGTTTTCACACTGTTTGTTTGTGGGTGGTTGTCTCCTGTGTCTGTGTGATGTTATGCCACATGGGACTGTTTCGGTTTTGTTTGTTCGGTTTATGTAGTCTGTTCCTGTTTTCATGCGTTCTTCGTTATATGTACGTTCTTATGTTCAGGTGCGTCTACGTCGTTTGTTGTTTTGTAGTTATTCAAGTATAGTTCGTTTTCTGTCTATGTCGTGTCTTGTTTAAATCAATAAATCATGTCATCATACCTCGCTGCATATTGGTCTTCAGATCCCTCTCTCCTCTCCTCGTCTGAGGAGGAGGAGGATTTAGAGTATCGTTACAGAACCACCCACCAAATTACCAGAACCAAGCAGCGGGGAAAAGGGCAGCGAAAGCAACCGCAGAAATCCCAGGATTCATGGACATGGGAGGAGATCTTGAATGGAGAAGGACCCTGGGCACAGGCTGGGGAGTATCGCCGCCCCAAAGCTGAGCTGGAGGAAGCGAGTGCTGAGCGGCAGCGATATGAGGAGGCAGCACGGCAGCGGGACAGGTACGAGAGGCAACCCCAGAAATTTTTTGGGGGGGGGCTAGAGAGGAGTGTGGCTAAGCCAGGTAGCAGACCTGAGCACACTCCTCGTGCTTATTATAAGCAACGCGTCACTGGTCAGGCACCGTGTTATGCGGTTAAGCGCACGGTGTCGCCAGTGCGTGCCCATAGCCTGGTGCGCTATAGGGCAGCCCCCCGAAAGTGTCAAGTGAGTGTGGGCATCCAGCCGGGGCGTATTGTGCCTGCTCAGCGCGTCTGGTCTCCGGTACGCAGTTTCGGTCCAGGGTATCCTGCACCGGCTCTGCGTGCTGTGTCTCCGGGGCGCTGGGAGGGTGCAGTGCGTCCTATGCCTACGCTCCGCTCGTACCGGGCAAATGTGGGAGTGGAGCCTAAGGGAGAAGTGCGCGTAGTAGGCACTAGATCTCCAGTGCTCATCCACAGCCCGGTTCAACCTGTGCCTGCACTCTGGAGGGTACGGGCTGAAGTAGTATGCCAGCCTGGGGGAGTGGTGCCAAGGCTGCGCACCAGAGCTCCAGTGCTCCCCCACAGCCCGGTCCTTCAGGTGCCTTTTAACATCAAGCCTCCTGTAGGTCTCTCCAGTCTGGTGGGTCCTGTGGCAGCCCCACGCACCAGGCTGTCTCTCCGTCTCCTCCCTACAGGTGTGCCCGTCTGCCCAGCGGTGCCTGAACTGCCCGTCTGCCCAGCGGCGCCTGAACTGCCCGTCTGCCCAGCGGCGCCTGAACTGCCCGTCTGCCCAGCGGCGCCTGAACTGCCCGTCTGCCCAGCGGCGCCTGAACTGCCCGTCTGCCATGAGCCTGCAAAGCTGCCCGTCTGCCATGAGCCTGCAAAGCCGCCCGTCTGCCAAGAGCCTACAGAGCCGTCAGCCAGACAGGAGCCGCCAGAGCCTTCCGCCAGACCGGAGCCGCCAGAGCCTTCCGCCAGACCGGATCAGCCAGAGCCTTCCGCCAGACCGGATCAGCCAGAGCCTTCCGCCAGACCGGATCAGCCAGAGCCTTCCGCCAGACCGGATCAGCCAGAGCCTTCCGCCAGACCGGATCAGCCAGAGCCTTCCGCCAGACCGGATCAGCCAGAGCCTTCCGCCAGACCGGATCAGCCAGAGCCTTCCGTCAGACCGGATCAGCCTTCAGAGCCGTCCAGCCAGGACCAGCCTTCAGAGCCGTCCAGCCAGGATCCGCCAGAGCCAGCCAGCCAGGATCTGCCAGAGTTTATCAGCCGGGACCTGCCCCTTGTCCCGGTGTTGCCCCTTGTCCCGGTGTTGTCCCTCAGTCCGGAGCTGCCGTCCCTCAGTCCGGGGCGGCCCCTAAATCCAGCGGGACCCATGTCTAGGGTTCCCAGTCCAAGGTCGGTGGCGAGGGTCGCCACCTTGAGGATGACACAGAAGCGGGGATTTATTATGGTGGGATTGGGACAGCGTCCGGAGCCGGAGCCACCACCGTGGTCAGATGCCCACCCAGACCCTCCCCTAGACTTTTGGTGGTGCGTTCGGAGTACGCACCTTGAGGGGGGGGTTATGTCACGTTCCTGACCTGTTTTCTGTTAGTTTGTGTATGTGTTAGCTGGTCAGGACGTGAGTTTGGGTGGGCAGTCTATGTTTTCTGTTTCTATGTTGGTTTAAGGGTGACCTGATATGGCTCTCAATTAGAGGCAGGTGGTTTTCATTTCCTCTGATTGAGAGCCATATTAAGGTAGGTGTTTTCACACTGTTTGTTTGTGGGTGGTTGTCTCCTGTGTCTGTGTGATGTTACGCCACATGGGACTGTTTCGGTTTTGTTTGTTCGGTTTATGTAGTCTGTTCCTGTTTTCATGCGTTCTTCGTTATACGTAAGTTCTTATGTTCAGGTGCGTCTACGTCGTTTGTTGTTTTGTAGTTATTCAAGTATAGTTCGTTTTCTGTCTATGTCGTGTCTTGTTTAAATCAATAAATCATGTCATCATACCTCGCTGCATATTGGTCTTCAGATCCCTCTCTCCTCTCCTCGTCTGAGGAGGAGGAGGATTTAGAGTATCGTTACAACTCAGCTGTTCCCAGAAGTAATAATAGCCAGCTGTTCCCAGTAGTAGTAATACCCAGCTGTTCCCAGTAGTAATAATAGCCAGCTATTCCCAGTAGTAATAATACCAAGCAGGTCCCAGTAGTAATACTCAGCTGTTCCCAGTAGTAATACCCAGCTGGTCCCAGTAGTAATAATACCCAGCTGTTTCCAGTAGTAATACCCAGCTGGTCCAAGTAGTAGTAATACCCAGCTGGTCCCAGTAGTAATACCCAGCTGATCCCAGTAGTAATGCCCAGCTGTTCCCAGTAGTAATAATACCCAGCTGTTCCCAGTAGCAATACTCAGCTGGTCCCAGTAGTAGTAATACCCAGCTGGTCCCAGTAGTAGTAATACCCAGCTGGTACCAGTAGTAGTAATACCCAGCTGGTCCCAGTAGTAATACCCAGCTGGTCCCAGTAGTAATACCCAGCTGGTCCCAGTAGTAATACCCCGCTGTTCCCAGTAGTAATACCCAGCTGTTCCCAGTAGTAATACCCAGCTGTTCCCAATAGTAATAATACCCAGCTGGTCCCAGTAGTAGTAATACCCAGCTGTTCCCAGTAGTAATAATACCCAGCTGTTCCCAGTATTAATACCCATCTGGTCCCAGTAGTAGTACCCAGCTGTTCCCAGTAGTAATAATACCCATCTGGTCCCAGTAGTAGTACCCAGCTGTTCCCAGTAGTAATAATACCCATCTGGTCCCAGTAGTAATACCCAGTTGGTCCCAGTAGTAATAATACCCAGCTGTTTCCAGTAGTAATACCCCGCTGGTCCCAGTAGTAGTAATACCCAGCTGGTCCCAGTAGTAATACCCAGCTGATCCCAGTAGTAATGCCCAGCTGTTCCCAGTAGTAATACTCAGCTGGCCCCAGTAGTAATACCCAGCAGGTCCCAATAGTAATACCCAGCTGGTCCCAGTAGTAATACTCAGCTGGCCCCAGTAGTAATACCCAGCTGTTCCCAGTAGTAATAATACCCAACTGTTCCCAGTAGTACTATAACCCAGCTGTTCCCAGTAGTAGTAATACCCAGCTGTTCCCAGTAGTAATAATACCCAGCTGTTCCCAGTAGTAGTAATACCCAGCTGGTCCCAGTAGTAATACCCAGCTGTTCCCAGTAGTAGTAATACCCAGCTGTTCCCAGTAGTAATAACACCCAGCTGTTCCCAGTAGTAATAATACCCAGCAGGTCCCAGTAGTAGTAATACCCAGCTGGTCCCAGTAGTAGTAATACCCAGCTGTTCCCAGTAGTAGTAATACTCAGCTGTTCCCAGTGGTAATAATACCCAGGTGTTCCCAGTAGTAATAATACCCAGCTGTTCCCAGTAGTAATACCCAGCTGTTCCCAGTAGTAATAATACCCAGCTGTTCCCAGTAGTAATAATACCCAGCTGTTCCCAGTAGTAATAATACCCAGCTGTTCCCAGTAGTACTAATACCCAGCTGTTCCCAGTAGTAATAATACCCAGCTGTTCCCAGTAGTAATACCCAGCTGTTCCCAGTAGTAATAATACCCAGCTGTTCCCAGTAGTAGTAATACCCAGCTGTTCCCAGTAGTAATAATAGCCAGCTATTCCCAGTAGTAATAATACCAAGCAGGTCCCAGTAGTAATACTCAGCTGTTCCCAGTAGTAATACCCAGCTGGTCCCAGTAGTAATAATACCCAGCTGTTTCCAGTAGTAATACCCAGCTGGTCCCAGTAGTAGTAATACCCAGCTGGTCCCAGTAGTAATACCCAGCTGATCCCAGTAGTAATGCCCAGCTGTTCCCAGTAGTAATACTCAGCTGGCCCCAGTAGTAATACCCAGCAGGTCCCAGTAGTAATACCCAGCTGGTCCCAGTAGTAATACTCAGCTGGCCCCAGTAGTAATACCCAGCTGTTCCCAGTAGTAATAATACCCAACTGTTCCCAGTAGTACTAATACCCAGCTGTTCCCAGTAGTAGTAATACCCAGCTGTTCCCAGTAGTAATAATACCCAGCTGTTCCCAGTAGTAGTAATACCCAGCTGGTCCCAGTAGTAATACCCAGCTGTTCCCAGTAGTAGTAATACCCAGCTGTTCCCAGTAGTAATAACACCCAGCTGTTCCCAGGAGTAATAATACCCAGCAGGTCCCAGTAGTAGTAATACCCAGCTGGTCCCAGTAGTAGTAATACCCAGCTGTTCCCAGTAGTAGTAATACTCAGCTGTTCCCAGTGGTAATAATACCCAGGTGTTCCCAGTAGTAATAATACCCAGCTGTTCCCAGTAGTAATACCCAGCTGTTCCCAGTAGTAATAATACCCAGCTGTTCCCAGTAGTAATAATACCTAGCTGTTCCCAGTAGTAGTAATACCCAGCTGTTCCCAGTAGTAATAATACCCAGCTGTTCCCAGTACTTATACCCAGCTGTTCTCAGTAGTAATAATACCCAGCTGTTCGCAGTATTAATACCCAGCTGGTCCCAGTAGTAGTACCCAGCTGTTCCCAGTAGTAATAATACCCATCTGGTCCCAGTAGTAGTACCCAGCTGTTCCCAGTAGTAATAATACCCATCTGGTCCCAGTAGTAATACCCAGTTGGTCCCAGTAGTAATAATACCCAGCTGTTTCCAGTAGTAATACCCCGCTGGTCCCAGTAGTAGTAATACCCAGCTGGTCCCAGTAGTAATACCCAGCTGATCCCAGTAGTAATGCCCAGCTGTTCCCAGTAGTAATACTCAGCTGGCCCCAGTAGTAATACCCAGCAGGTCCCAATAGTAATACCCAGCTGGTCCCAGTAGTAATACTCAGCTGGCCCCAGTAGTAATACCCAGCTGTTCCCAGTAGTAATAATACCCAACTGTTCCCAGTAGTACTATAACCCAGCTGTTCCCAGTAGTAGTAATACCCAGCTGTTCCCAGTAGTAATAATACCCAGCTGTTCCCAGTAGTAGTAATACCCAGCTGGTCCCAGTAGTAATACCCAGCTGTTCCCAGTAGTAGTAATACCCAGCTGTTCCCAGTAGTAATAACACCCAGCTGTTCCCAGTAGTAATAATACCCAGCAGGTCCCAGTAGTAGTAATACCCAGCTGGTCCCAGTAGTAGTAATACCCAGCTGTTCCCAGTAGTAGTAATACTCAGCTGTTCCCAGTGGTAATAATACCTAGGTGTTCCCAGTAGTAATAATACCCAGCTGTTCCCAGTAGTAATACCCAGCTGTTCCCAGTAGTAATAATACCCAGCTGTTCCCAGTAGTAATAATACCCAGCTGTTCCCAGTAGTACTAATACCCAGCTGTTCCCAGTAGTAATAATACCCAGCTGTTCCCAGTAGTAATACCCAGCTGTTCCCAGTAGTAATAATACCCAGCTGTTCCCAGTAGTAGTAATACCCAGCTGTTCCCAGTAGTAATAATAGCCAGCTATTCCCAGTAGTAATAATACCAAGCAGGTCCCAGTAGTAATACTCAGCTGTTCCCAGTAGTAATACCCAGCTGGTCCCAGTAGTAATAATACCCAGCTGTTTCCAGTAGTAATACCCAGCTGGTCCCAGTAGTAGTAATACCCAGCTGGTCCCAGTAGTAATACCCAGCTGATCCCAGTAGTAATGCCCAGCTGTTCCCAGTAGTAATACTCAGCTGGCCCCAGTAGTAATACCCAGCAGGTCCCAGTAGTAATACCCAGCTGGTCCCAGTAGTAATACTCAGCTGGCCCCAGTAGTAATACCCAGCTGTTCCCAGTAGTAATAATACCCAACTGTTCCCAGTAGTACTAATACCCAGCTGTTCCCAGTAGTAGTAATACCCAGCTGTTCCCAGTAGTAATAATACCCAGCTGTTCCCAGTAGTAGTAATACCCAGCTGGTCCCAGTAGTAATACCCAGCTGTTCCCAGTAGTAGTAATACCCAGCTGTTCCCAGTAGTAATAACACCCAGCTGTTCCCAGGAGTAATAATACCCAGCAGGTCCCAGTAGTAGTAATACCCAGCTGGTCCCAGTAGTAGTAATACCCAGCTGTTCCCAGTAGTAGTAATACTCAGCTGTTCCCAGTGGTAATAATACCCAACTGTTCCCAGTAGTACTAATACCCAGCTGTTCCCAGTAGTAGTAATACCCAGCTGTTCCCAGTAGTAATAATACCCAGCTGTTCCCAGTAGTAGTAATACCCAGCTGGTCCCAGTAGTAATACCCAGCTGTTCCCAGTAGTAGTAATACCCAGCTGTTCCCAGTAGTAATAACACCCAGCTGTTCCCAGGAGTAATAATACCCAGCAGGTCCCAGTAGTAGTAATACCCAGCTGGTCCCAGTAGTAGTAATACCCAGCTGTTCCCAGTAGTAGTAATACTCAGCTGTTCCCAGTGGTAATAATACCCAGGTGTTCCCAGTAGTAATAATACCCAGCTGTTCCCAGTGGTAATAATACCCAGGTGTTCCCAGTAGTAATAATACCCAGCTGTTCCCAGTAGTAATACCCAGCTGTTCCCAGTAGTAATAATACCCAGCTGTTCCCAGTAGTAATAATACCTAGCTGTTCCCAGTAGTAGTAATACCCAGCTGTTCCCAGTAGTAATAATACCCAGCTGTTCCCAGTACTTATACCCAGCTGTTCTCAGTAGTAATAATACCCAGCTGTTCGCAGTAGTAATAATACCCACCTGGTCCCAGTAGTAGTAATACCCAGCTGGTCCCAGTAGTAATAATACCCAGCTGTTCCCAGTACTTATACCCAGCTGTTCTCAGTAGTAATAATACCCAGCTGTTCCCAGTAGTAATAATACCCAGCTGTTCCCAGTAGTACTAATACCCAGCTGTTCCCAGTAGTAGTAATACCCAGCTGTTCCCAGTAGTAATAATACCCAGCTGTCCCCAGTAGTAGTAATACCCAGCTTGTCCCAGTAGTAATACCCAGCTGTTCCCAGTAGTAATAACACCCAGCTGTTCCCAGTAGTAATAATACCCAGCAGGTCCCAGTAGTAGTAATACCCAGCTGGTCCCATTAGTAGTAATACCCAGCTGTTCCCAGTAGTAGTAATACTCAGCTGTTTCCAGTGGTAATAATACCCAGGTGTTCCCAGTAGTAATAATACCCAGCTGTTCCCAGTAGTAATACCCAGCTGTTCCCAGTAGTAATACCCAGCTGTTCCCAGTATTAATAATACCCAGCTGTTCCCAGTAGTAGTAATACCCAGCTGTTCCCAGTAGTAATAATACCCAGCTGGTCCCAGTAGTAATAATACCAAGCTGTTCCCAGTAGTAATACCCAGCTGGTCCCAGTAATAATACCCAGCTGTTCCCAGTAGTAATACCCAGCTGGTCCCAGTAGTAATACCCAGCTGGTCCCAGTAATAATACCCACCTGGTCCCAGTAGTAGTAATACCCAGCTGGTCCCAGTAGTAATAATA
Organism: Salvelinus fontinalis; assembly: GCF_029448725.1. Taxonomy (NCBI): domain Eukaryota; kingdom Metazoa; phylum Chordata; class Actinopteri; order Salmoniformes; family Salmonidae; genus Salvelinus; species Salvelinus fontinalis. The sequence continues at coordinate 476,490 of NW_026600259.1, forward strand.
CCCAGCTGTTCCCAGTACTTATACCCAGCTGTTCCCAGTAGTAGTAATACCCAGCTGTTCCCAGTAGTAATAATACCCAGCTGTTCCCAGTAGTAGTAATACCCAGCTGGTCCCAGTAGTAATACCCAGCTGTTCCCAGTAGTAGTAATACCCAGCTGTTCCCAGTAGTAATAACACCCAGCTGTTCCCAGGAGTAATAATACCCAGCAGGTCCCAGTAGTAGTAATACCCAGCTGGTCCCAGTAGTAGTAATACCCAGCTGTTCCCAGTAGTAGTAATACTCAGCTGTTCCCAGTGGTAATAATACCCAGGTGTTCCCAGTAGTAATAATACCCAGCTGTTCCCAGTAGTAATACCCAGCTGTTCCCAGTAGTAATAATACCCAGCTGTTCCCAGTAGTAATAATACCTAGCTGTTCCCAGTAGTAGTAATACCCAGCTGTTCCCAGTAGTAATAATACCCAGCTGTTCCCAGTACTTATACCCAGCTGTTCTCAGTAGTAATAATACCCAGCTGTTCGCAGTAGTAATAATACCCACCTGGTCCCAGTAGTAGTAATACCCAGCTGGTCCCAGTAGTAATAATACCCAGCTGTTCCCAGTACTTATACCCAGCTGTTCTCAGTAGTAATAATACCCAGCTGTTCCCAGTAGTAATAATACCCAGCTGTTCCCAGTAGTACTAATACCCAGCTGTTCCCAGTAGTAGTAATACCCAGCTGTTCCCAGTAGTAATAATACCCAGCTGTCCCCAGTAGTAGTAATACCCAGCTTGTCCCAGTAGTAATACCCAGCTGTTCCCAGTAGTAATAACACCCAGCTGTTCCCAGTAGTAATAATACCCAGCAGGTCCCAGTAGTAGTAATACCCAGCTGGTCCCATTAGTAGTAATACCCAGCTGTTCCCAGTAGTAGTAATACTCAGCTGTTTCCAGTGGTAATAATACCCAGGTGTTCCCAGTAGTAATAATACCCAGCTGTTCCCAGTAGTAATACCCAGCTGTTCCCAGTAGTAATAATACCCAGCTGTTCCCAGTAGTAATAATACCCAGCTGTTCCCAGTAGTACTAATACCTAGCTGTTCCCAGTAGTAATAATACCCAGCTGTTCCCAGTAGTAATACCCAGCTGTTCCCAGTAGTAATAATACCCAGCTGTTCCCAGTAGTAGTAATACCCAGCTGTTCCCAGTAGTAATAATAGCCAGCTATTCCCAGTAGTAATAATACCAAGCAGGTCCCAGTAGTAATACTCAGCTGTTCCCAGTAGTAATACCCAGCTGGTCCCAGTAGTAATAATACCCAGCTGTTTCCAGTAGTAATACCCAGCTGGTCCCAGTAGTAGTAATACCCAGCTGGTCCCAGTAGTAATACCCAGCTGATCCCAGTAGTAATGCCCAGCTGTTCCCAGTAGTAATACTCAGCTGGCCCCAGTAGTAATACCCAGCAGGTCCCAGTAGTAATACCCAGCTGGTCCCAGTAGTAATACTCAGCTGGCCCCAGTAGTAATACCCAGCTGTTCCCAGTAGTAATAATACCCAACTGTTCCCAGTAGTACTAATACCCAGCTGTTCCCAGTAGTAGTAATACCCAGCTGTTCCCAGTAGTAATAATACCCAGCTGTTCCCAGTAGTAGTAATACCCAGCTGGTCCCAGTAGTAATACCCAGCTGTTCCCAGTAGTAGTAATACCCAGCTGTTCCCAGTAGTAATAACACCCAGCTGTTCCCAGGAGTAATAATACCCAGCAGGTCCCAGTAGTAGTAATACCCAGCTGGTCCCAGTAGTAGTAATACCCAGCTGTTCCCAGTAGTAGTAATACTCAGCTGTTCCCAGTGGTAATAATACCCAACTGTTCCCAGTAGTACTAATACCCAGCTGTTCCCAGTAGTAGTAATACCCAGCTGTTCCCAGTAGTAATAATACCCAGCTGTTCCCAGTAGTAGTAATACCCAGCTGGTCCCAGTAGTAATACCCAGCTGTTCCCAGTAGTAGTAATACCCAGCTGTTCCCAGTAGTAATAACACCCAGCTGTTCCCAGGAGTAATAATACCCAGCAGGTCCCAGTAGTAGTAATACCCAGCTGGTCCCAGTAGTAGTAATACCCAGCTGTTCCCAGTAGTAGTAATACTCAGCTGTTCCCAGTGGTAATAATACCCAGGTGTTCCCAGTAGTAATAATACCCAGCTGTTCCCAGTGGTAATAATACCCAGGTGTTCCCAGTAGTAATAATACCCAGCTGTTCCCAGTAGTAATACCCAGCTGTTCCCAGTAGTAATAATACCCAGCTGTTCCCAGTAGTAATAATACCTAGCTGTTCCCAGTAGTAGTAATACCCAGCTGTTCCCAGTAGTAATAATACCCAGCTGTTCCCAGTACTTATACCCAGCTGTTCTCAGTAGTAATAATACCCAGCTGTTCGCAGTAGTAATAATACCCACCTGGTCCCAGTAGTAGTAATACCCAGCTGGTCCCAGTAGTAATAATACCCAGCTGTTCCCAGTACTTATACCCAGCTGTTCTCAGTAGTAATAATACCCAGCTGTTCCCAGTAGTAATAATACCCAGCTGTTCCCAGTAGTACTAATACCCAGCTGTTCCCAGTAGTAGTAATACCCAGCTGTTCCCAGTAGTAATAATACCCAGCTGTCCCCAGTAGTAGTAATACCCAGCTTGTCCCAGTAGTAATACCCAGCTGTTCCCAGTAGTAATAACACCCAGCTGTTCCCAGTAGTAATAATACCCAGCAGGTCCCAGTAGTAGTAATACCCAGCTGGTCCCATTAGTAGTAATACCCAGCTGTTCCCAGTAGTAGTAATACTCAGCTGTTTCCAGTGGTAATAATACCCAGGTGTTCCCAGTAGTAATAATACCCAGCTGTTCCCAGTAGTAATACCCAGCTGTTCCCAGTAGTAATACCCAGCTGTTCCCAGTATTAATAATACCCAGCTGTTCCCAGTAGTAGTAATACCCAGCTGTTCCCAGTAGTAATAATACCCAGCTGGTCCCAGTAGTAATAATACCAAGCTGTTCCCAGTAGTAATACCCAGCTGGTCCCAGTAATAATACCCAGCTGTTCCCAGTAGTAATACCCAGCTGGTCCCAGTAGTAATACCCAGCTGGTCCCAGTAATAATACCCACCTGGTCCCAGTAGTAGTAATACCCAGCTGGTCCCAGTAGTAATAATACCCAGCTGTTCCCAGTACTTATACCCAGCTGTTCCCAGTAGTAGTAATACCCAGCTGTTCCCAGTAGTAATAATACCCAGCTGTTCCCAGTAGTAGTAATACCCAGCTGGTCCCAGTAGTAATACCCAGCTGTTCCCAGTAGTAGTAATACCCAGCTGTTCCCAGTAGTAATAACACCCAGCTGTTCCCAGGAGTAATAATACCCAGCAGGTCCCAGTAGTAGTAATACCCAGCTGGTCCCAGTAGTAGTAATACCCAGCTGTTCCCAGTAGTAGTAATACTCAGCTGTTCCCAGTGGTAATAATACCCAGCTGTTCCCAGTAGTAATAATACCCAGCTGTTCCCAGTAGTAATAATACCTAGCTGTTCCCAGTAGTAGTAATACCCAGCTGTTCCCAGTAGTAATAATACCCAGCTGTTCCCAGTACTTATACCCAGCTGTTCTCAGTAGTAATAATACCCAGCTGTTTGCAGTAGTAATAATACCCACCTGGTCCCAGTAGTAGTAATACCCAGCTGGTCCCAGTAGTAATAATACCCAGCTGTTCCCAGTACTTATACCCAGCTGTTCTCAGTAGTAATAATACCCAGCTGTTCCCAGTAGTAATAATACCCAGCTGTTCCCAGTAGTACTAATACCCAGCTGTTCCCAGTAGTAGTAATACCCAGCTGTTCCCAGTAGTAATAATACCCAGCTGTCCCCAGTAGTAGTAATACCCAGCTTGTCCCAGTAGTAATACCCAGCTGTTCCCAGTAGTAATAACACCCAGCTGTTCCCAGTAGTAATAATACCCAGCAGGTCCCAGTAGTAGTAATACCCAGCTGGTCCCATTAGTAGTAATACCCAGCTGTTCCCAGTAGTAGTAATACTCAGCTGTTTCCAGTGGTAATAATACCCAGGTGTTCCCAGTAGTAATAATACCCAGCTGTTCCCAGTAGTAATACCCAGCTGTTCCCAGTAGTAATACCCAGCTGTTCCCAGTATTAATAATACCCAGCTGTTCCCAGTAGTAGTAATACCCAGCTGTTCCCAGTAGTAATAATACCCAGCTGGTCCCAGTAGTAATAATACCAAGCTGTTCCCAGTAGTAATACCCAGCTGGTCCCAGTAATAATACCCAGCTGTTCCCAGTAGTAATACCCAGCTGGTCCCAGTAGTAATACCCAGCTGGTCCCAGTAATAATACCCACCTGGTCCCAGTAGTAGTAATACCCAGCTGGTCCCAGTAGTAATAATACCCAGCTGTTCCCAGTACTTATACCCAGCTGTTCTCAGTAGTAATAATACCCAGCTGTTCCCAGTAGTAATACTCAGCTGTTCTCAGTAGTAATAATACCCAGTTGGTCCCAGTAGTAATAATACCAAGCAGTTCCCAGTAGTAGTAATACCCAGCTGGTCCCAGTAATAATACCCAGCTGTTCCCAGTAGTAATACCCAGCTGGTCCCAGTAGTAATACCCAGCTGGTCTCAGTAATAATACCCAGCTGGTCCCAGTAGTACTAATACCCAGCTGGTCCCAGTAGTAATACCCAGCTGTTCCCAGTAGTAATACCCAGCTGGTCCCAGTAGTAGTAATACCCAGCTGGTCCCAGTAGTAATACCCAGCTGTTCCCAGTAGTAATACCCAGCTGGTCCCAGTAATAATACCCAGCTGTTCCCAGTAGTAATACCCAGCTGGTCCCAGTAGTAGTAATACCCAGCTGGTCCCAGTAGTAGTAATACCCAGCTGATCCCAGTAGTAATACCCAGCTGGTCCCAGTAGTAATACTCAGCTGTTCCCAGTAATAATCCCCAGCTGGTCCCAGTAATAATACCCAGCTGGTCCCAGTAGTAATAATACCCAGCTGATCCCAGTAGTAATACCCAGCTGGTCCCAGTAGTAGTAATACCCAGCTGGTCCCAGTAGTAATAATACCCAGCTGATCCCAGTAGTAATACCCAGCTGGTCCCAGTAGTAGTAATACCCAGCTGGTCCCAGTAGTAATACCCAGCTGGTCCCAGTAGTAATACCCAGCTGATCCCAATAGTAATACCCAGCTGGTCCCAGTAGTAATAATACCCAGCTGATCCCAGTAGTAGTAATGTCCAGCTGGTGCCAGTAATAATACTCAGCTGTTCCCAGTAGTAATACCCAGCTGGTCCCAGTAGTAATACCCAGCTGCTCCCAGTAGTAGTAATACCCAGCTGGTCCCAGTAGTAATAATACTCAGCTGGTCCCAGTAGCAATACTCAGCTGGTCCCAGTAGTAGTAATACCCAGCTGGTCCCAGTAGTAATAATACCCAGCTGATCCCAGTAGTAATACCCAGCTGGTCCCAGTAGTAGTAATACCCAGCTGATCCCAGTAGTAATACCCAGCTGGTCCCAGTAGTAATACCCAGCTGATCCCAGTAGTAATACCCAGCTGGTCCCAGTAGTAATAATACCCAGCTGATCCCAGTAGTAATACCCAGCTGGTCCCAGTAATAATACCCAGCAGCTCCCAGTAGTAGTAATACCCAGCTGGTCCCAGTAATAATACCCAGCTGTTACCAGTAGTAATACCCAGCTGATCCCAGTAGTAATAATACACAGCTGTTCCCAGTAGTAATAATACCCAGCTGATCCCAGTAGTAATGTCCAGCTGGTCCCAGTAATAATACTCAGCTGTTCCCAGTAGTAATACCCAATTGGTCCCAGTAGTAATACCCAGCTGCTCCCAGTAGTAGTAATACCCAGCTGGTCCCAGTAGTAATAATACTCAGCTGGTCTCAGTAGCAATACTCAGCTGGTCCCAGTAGTAGTAATACCCAGCTGGTACCAGTAGTAGTAATACCCAGCTGGTCCCAGTAGTAATACCCAGCTGGTCCCAGTAGTAATACCCAGCTGGTCCCAGTAGTAATACCCAGCTGTTCCCAGTAGTAATACCCAGCTGTTCCCAGTAGTAATACCCAGCTGTTCCCAATAGTAATAATACCCAGCTGGTCCCAGTAGTAGTAATACCCAGCTGTTCCCAATAGTAATAATACCCAGCTGGTCCCCGTAGTAATAATACTCAGCTGGTCCAAGTAGTAATACCCAGCTGGTCCCAGTAGTAGTAATACCCAGCTGGTACCAGTAGTAGTAATACCCAGCTGGTCCCAGTAGTAATACCCAGCTGGTCCCAGTAGTAATACCCAGCTGGTCCCAGTAGTAATACCCAGCTGTTCCCAGTAGTAATACCCAACTGTTCCCAGTAGTAATACCCAGCTGGTCCCAGTAGTAGTAATACCCAGCTGGTCCCAGTAGTAATACCCAGCTGATCCCAGTAGTAATGCCCAGCTGTTCCCAGTAGTAATACTCAGCTGGCCCCAGTAGTAATACCCAGCAGGTCCCAGTAGTAGTACCCAGCTGGTCCCAGTAGTAATACTCAGCTGGCCCCAGTAGTAATACCCAGCTGTTCCCAGTAGTAATAATACCCAACTGTTCCCAGTAGTACTAATACCCAGCTGTTCCCAGTAGTAGTAATACCCAGCTGTTCCCAGTAGTAATAATACCCAGCTGTTCCCAGTAGTAGTAATACCCAGCTGGTCCCAGTAGTAATACCCAGCTGTTCCCAGTAGTAGTAATACCCAGCTGTTCCCAGTAGTAATAACACCCAGCTGTTCCCAGGAGTAATAATACCCAGCAGGTCCCAGTAGTAATACCCAGCTGTTCCCAGTAGTAATAATACCCAGCTGTTCCCAGTAATAATAATACCCAGCTGTTCCCAGTAGTAGTAATACCCAGCTGTTCCCAGTAGTAATAATACCCAGCTGTTCCCAGTACTTATACCCAGCTGTTCTCAGTAGTAATAATACCCAGCTGTTCGCAGTAGTAATAATACCCACTTGGTCCCAGTAGTAGTAATACCCAGCTGGTCCCAGTAGTAATAATACCCAGCTGTTCCCAGTACTTATACCCAGCTGTTCTCAGTATTAATAATACCCAGCTGTTCCCAGTAGTAATACTCAGCTGTTCTCAGTAGTAATAATACCCAGCTGGTCCCAGTAGAAATAATACCAAGCTGTTCCCAGTAGTAGTAATACCCAGCTGGTCCCAGTAATAATACCCAGCTGTTTCCAGTAGTATTACCCAGCTGGTCCCAGTAGTAGTAATACCCAGCTGGTCCCAGTAGTAATACCCAGCTGATCCCAGTAGTAATGCCCAGCTGTTCCCAGTAGTAATACTCAGCTGGCCCCAGTAGTAATATCCAGCTGGTCCCAGTAGTAATACTCAGCTGGTCCCAGTAGTAATACTCAGCTGGCCCCAGTAGTAATACCCAGCTGTTCCAAGTAGTAATAATACCCAACTGTTCTCAGTAGTACTAATACCCAGCTGTTCCCAGTAGTAGTAATACCCAGCTGTCCCCAGTAGTAATAATACCCAGCTGTTCCCTGTAGTAGTAATACCCAGCTGGTCCCAGTAGTAATACCCAGCAGTTCCCAGTAGTAGTAATACCCAGCTGTTCCCAGTAGTAATAACACCCAGCTGTTCCCAGGAGTAATAATACCCAGCAGGTCCCAGTAGTAGTAATACCCAGCTGGTCCCAGTAGTAGTAATACCCAGCTGTTCCCAGTAGTAGTAATACTCAGCTGTTCCCAGTAGTAATAATACCCAGGTGTTCCCAGTAGTAATACCCAGCTGTTCCCAGTAGTAGTAATACTCAGCTGTTCCCAGTGGTAATAATACCCAGGTGTTCCCAGTAGTAATAATACCCAGCTGTTCCCAGTAGTAATACCCAGCTGTTCCCAGTAGTAATAATACCCAGCTGTTCCCAGTAGTAATAATACCCAGCTGTTCCCAGTAGTAGTAATACCCAGCTGTTCCCAGTAGTAATAATAGCCAGCTATTCCCAGTAGTAATAATACCAAGCAGGTCCCAGTAGTAATAATACCCAGCTGTTTCCAGTAGTAGTACCCAGCTGGTCCCAGTAGTAGTAATACCCAGCTGGTCCCAGTAGTAATACCCAGCTGATCCCAGTAGTAATGCCCAGCTGTTCCTAGTAGTAATACTCAGCTGGCCCCAGTAGTAATACCCAGCAGGTCCCAGTAGTAATACCCAGCTGGTCCCAGTAGTAATACTCAGCTGGCCCCAGTAGTAATACCCAGCTGTTCCCAGTAGTAATAATACCCAACTGCTCCCAGTAGTACTAATACCCAGCTGTTCCCAGTAGTAGTAATACCCAGCTGTTCCCAGTAGTAATAATACCCAGCTGTTCCCAGTAGTAGTAATACCCAGCTGGTCCCAGTAGTAATACCCAGCTGTTCCCAGTAGTAGTAATACCCAGCTGTTCCCAGTAGTAATAACACCCAGCTGTTCCCAGGAGTAATAATACCCAGCAGGTCCCAGTAGTAGTAATACCCAGCTGGTCCCAGTAGTAGTAATACCCAGCTGTTCCCAGTAGTAGTAATACTCAGCTGTTCCCAGTGGTAATAATACCCAGGTGTTCCCAGTAGTAATAATACCCAGCTGTTCCCAGTAGTAATACCCAGCTGTTCCCAGTAGTAATAATACCCAGCTGTTCCCAGTAGTAATAATACCCAGCTGTTCCCAGTAGTAGTAATACCCAGCTGTTCCCAGTAGTAATAATACCCAGCTGTTCCCAGTACTTATACCCAGCTGTTCTCAGTAGTAATAATACCCAACTGTTCCCAGTAGTAATACCCAGCTGGTCCCAGTAGTAGTAATACCCAGCTGGTCCCAGTAGTAATACCCAGCTGATCCCAGTAGTAATGCCCAGCTGTTCCCAGTAGTAATACTCAGCTGGCCCCAGTAGTAATACCCAGCAGGTCCCAGTAGTAGTACCCAGCTGGTCCCAGTAGTAATACTCAGCTGGCCCCAGTAGTAATACCCAGCTGTTCCCAGTAGTAATAATACCCAACTGTTCCCAGTAGTACTAATACCCAGCTGTTCCCAGTAGTAGTAATACCCAGCTGTTCCCAGTAGTAATAATACCCAGCTGTTCCCAGTAGTAGTAATACCCAGCTGGTCCCAGTAGTAATACCCAGCTGTTCCCAGTAGTAGTAATACCCAGCTGTTCCCAGTAGTAATAACACCCAGCTGTTCCCAGGAGTAATAATACCCAGCAGGTCCCAGTAGTAATACCCAGCTGTTCCCAGTAGTAATAATACCCAGCTGTTCCCAGTAATAATAATACCCAGCTGTTCCCAGTAGTAGTAATACCCAGCTGTTCCCAGTAGTAATAATACCCAGCTGTTCCCAGTACTTATACCCAGCTGTTCTCAGTAGTAATAATACCCAGCTGTTCGCAGTAGTAATAATACCCACTTGGTCCCAGTAGTAGTAATACCCAGCTGGTCCCAGTAGTAATAATACCCAGCTGTTCCCAGTACTTATACCCAGCTGTTCTCAGTATTAATAATACCCAGCTGTTCCCAGTAGTAATACTCAGCTGTTCTCAGTAGTAATAATACCCAGCTGGTCCCAGTAGAAATAATACCAAGCTGTTCCCAGTAGTAGTAATACCCAGCTGGTCCCAGTAATAATACCCAGCTGTTTCCAGTAGTAATACCCAGCTGGTCCCAGTAGTAGTAATACCCAGCTGGTCCCAGTAGTAATACCCAGCTGATCCCAGTAGTAATGCCCAGCTGTTCCCAGTAGTAATACTCAGCTGGCCCCAGTAGTAATACCCAGCTGGTCCCAGTAGTAATACTCAGCTGGTCCCAGTAGTAATACTCAGCTGGCCCCAGTAGTAATACCCAGCTGTTCCAAGTAGTAATAATACCCAACTGTTCCCAGTAGTACTAATACCCAGCTGTTCCCAGTAGTAGTAATACCCAGCTGTCCCCAGTAGTAATAATACCCAGCTGTTCCCTGTAGTAGTAATACCCAGCTGGTCCCAGTAGTAATACCCAGCAGTTCCCAGTAGTAGTAATACCCAGCTGTTCCCAGTAGTAATAACACCCAGCTGTTCCCAGGAGTAATAATACCCAGCAGGTCCCAGTAGTAGTAATACCCAGCTGGTCCCAGTAGTAGTAATACCCAGCTGTTCCCAGTAGTAGTAATACTCAGCTGTTCCCAGTAGTAATAATACCCAGGTGTTCCCAGTAGTAATACCCAGCTGTTCCCAGTAGTAGTAATACTCAGCTGTTCCCAGTGGTAATAATACCCAGGTGTTCCCAGTAGTAATAATACCCAGCTGTTCCCAGTAGTAATACCCAGCTGTTCCCAGTAGTAATAATACCCAGCTGTTCCCAGTAGTAATAATACCCAGCTGTTCCCAGTAGTAGTAATACCCAGCTGTTCCCAGTAGTAATAATAGCCAGCTATTCCCAGTAGTAATAATACCAAGCAGGTCCCAGTAGTAATAATACCCAGCTGTTTCCAGTAGTAATACCCAGCTGGTCCCAGTAGTAGTAATACCCAGCTGGTCCCAGTAGTAATACCCAGCTGATCCCAGTAGTAATGCCCAGCTGTTCCTAGTAGTAATACTCAGCTGGCCCCAGTAGTAATACCCAGCAGGTCCCAGTAGTAATACCCAGCTGGTCCCAGTAGTAATACTCAGCTGGCCCCAGTAGTAATACCCAGCTGTTCCCAGTAGTAATAATACCCAACTGCTCCCAGTAGTACTAATACCCAGCTGTTCCCAGTAGTAGTAATACCCAGCTGTTCCCAGGAGTAATAATACCCAGCTGTTCCCAGTAGTAGTAATACCCAGCTGGTCCCAGTAGTAATACCCAGCTGTTCCCAGTAGTAGTAATACCCAGCTGTTCCCAGTAGTAATAACACCCAGCTGTTCCCAGGAGTAATAATACCCAGCAGGTCCCAGTAGTAGTAATACCCAGCTGGTCCCAGTAGTAGTAATACCCAGCTGTTCCCAGTAGTAGTAATACTCAGCTGTTCCCAGTGGTAATAATACCCAGGTGTTCCCAGTAGTAATAATACCCAGCTGTTCCCAGTAGTAATACCCAGCTGTTCCCAGTAGTAATAATACCCAGCTGTTCCCAGTAGTAATAATACCCAGCTGTTCCCAGTAGTAGTAATACCCAGCTGTTCCCAGTAGTAATAATACCCAGCTGTTCCCAGTACTTATACCCAGCTGTTCTCAGTAGTAATAATACCCAGCTGTTCGCAGTAGTAATAATACCCACCTGGTCCCAGTAGTAGTAATACCCAGCTGGTCCCAGTAGTAATAATACCCAGCTGTTCCCAGTACTTATACCCAGCTGTTCTCAGTAGTAATAATACCCAGCTGTTCCCAGTAGTAATAATACCCAGCTGTTCCCAGTAGTACTAATACCCAGCTGTTCCCAGTAGTAGTAATACCCAGCTGTTCCCAGTAGTAATAATACCCAGCTGTCCCCATTAGTAGTAATACCCAGCTTGTCCCAGTAGTAATACCCAGCTGTTCCCAGTAGTAATAACACCCAGCTGTTCCCAGTAGTAATAATACCCAGCAGGTCCCAGTAGTAGTAATACCCAGCTGGTCCCAGTAGTAGTAATACCCAGCTGTTCCCAGTAGTAGTAATACTCAGCTGGTCCCAGTAGCAATACTCAGCTGGTCCCAGTAGTAGTAATACCCAGCTGGTCCCAGTAGTAGTAATACCCAGCTGGTACCAGTAGTAGTAATACCCAGCTGGTCCCAGTAGTAATACCCAGCTGGTCCCAGTAGTAATACCCAGCTGGTCCCAGTAGTAATACCCAGCTGTTCCCAGTAGTAATACCCAGCTGTTCCCAATAGTAATAATACCCAGCTGGTCCCAGTAGTAGTAATACCCAGCTGTTCCCAGTAGTAATAATACCCAGCTGTTCCCAGTATTAATACCCATCTGGTCCCAGTAATAATACCCAGCTGTTCCCAGTATTAATACCCAGCTGTTCTCAGTAGTAATACCCAGCTGGTCCCAGTAGTAATACCCAGCTGTTCCCAGTAGTAATAATACCCATCTGGTCCCAGTAGTAATACTCAGCTGTTCCCAGAAGTAATAATAGCCAGCTGTTCCCAGTAGTAATAATACCTAGCTGTTCCCAGTAGTAGTAATACCCAGCTGTTCCCAGTAGTAATAATAGCCAGCTATTCCCAGTAGTAATAATACCAAGCAGGTCCCAGTAGTAATACTCAGCTGTTCCCAGTAGTAATACCCAGCTGATCCCAGTAGTAATGCCCAGCTGTTCCCAGTAGTAATACTCAGCTGGCCCCAGTAGTAATACCCAGCAGGTCCCAGTAGTAATACCCAGCTGGTCCCAGTAGTAATACTCAGCTGGCCCCAGTAGTAATACCCAGCTGTTCCCAGTAGTAATAATACCCAACTGTTCCCAGTAGTACTAATACCCAGCTGTTTCCAGTAGTAGTAATACCCAGCTGTTCCCAGTAGTAATAATACCCAGCTGTTCCCAGTAGTAGTAATACCCAGCTGGTCCCAGTAGTAATACCCAGCTGTTCCCAGTAGTAGTAATACCCAGCTGTTCCCAGTAGTAATAACACCCAGCTGTTCCCAGGAGTAATAATACCCAGCAGGTCCCAGTAGTAGTAATACCCAGCTGGTCCCAGTAGTAGTAATACCCAGCTGTTCCCAGTAGTAGTAATACTCAGCTGTTCCCAGTGGTAATAATACCCAGGTGTTCCCAGTAGTAATAATACCCAGCTGTTCCCAGTAGTAATACCCAGCTGTTCCCAGTAGTAATAATACCCAGCTGTTCCCAGTAGTAATAATGCCCAGCTGTTCCCAGTAGTAGTAATACCCAGCTGTTCCCAGTAGTAATAATACCCAGCTGTTCCCAGTACTTATACCCAGCTGTTCTCAGTAGTAATAATACCCAGCTGTTCGCAGTAGTAATAATACCCACCTGGTCCCAGTAGTAGTAATACTCAGCTGGCCCCAGTAGTAATACCCAGCTGTTCCCAGTAGTAATAATACCCAACTGTTCCCAGTAGTACTAATACCCAGCTGTTCCCAGTAGTAGTAATACCCAGCTGTTCCCAGTAGTAATAATACCCAGCTGTTCCCAGTAGTAGTAATACCCAGCTGGTCCCAGTAGTAATACCCAGCTGTTCCCAGTAGTAGTAATACCCAGCTGTTCCCAGTAGTAATAACACCCAGCTGTTCCCAGGAGTAATAATACCCAGCAGGTCCCAGTAGTAGTAATACCCAGCTGGTCCCAGTAGTAGTAATACCCAGCTGTTCCCAGTAGTAGTAATACTCAGCTGTTCCCAGTGGTAATAATACCCAGGTGTTCCCAGTAGTAATAATACCCAGCTGTTCCCAGTAGTAATACCCAGCTGTTCCCAGTAGTAATAATACCCAGCTGTTCCCAGTAGTAATAATGCCCAGCTGTTCCCAGTAGTAGTAATACCCAGCTGTTCCCAGTAGTAATAATACCCAGCTGTTCCCAGTACTTATACCCAGCTGTTCTCAGTAGTAATAATACCCAGCTGTTCGCAGTAGTAATAATACCCACCTGGTCCCAGTAGTAGTAATACCCAGCTGGTCCCAGTAGTAATAATACCCAGCTGTTCCCAGTACTTATACCCAGCTGTTCTCAGTAGTAATAATACCCAGCTGTTCCCAGTAGTAATACTCAGCTGTTCTCAGTAGTAATAATACCCAGCTAGTCCCAGTAGTAATAATACCAAGCTGTTCCCAGTAGTAGTAATACCCAGCTGGTCCCAGTAATAATACCCAGCTGTTTCCAGTAGTAATACCCAGCTGGTCCCAGTAGTAGTAATACCCAGCTGGTCCCAGTAGTAATACCCAGCTGATCCCAGTAGTAATACCCAGCAGGTCCCAGTAGTAATACCCAGATGGTCCCAGTAGTAATACTCAGCTGGCCCCAGTAGTAATACCCAGCTGTTCCCAGTAGTAATAATACCCAACTGTTCCCAGTAGTACTAATACCCAGCTGTTCCCAGTAGTAGTAATACCCAGCTGTTCCCAGTAGTAATAATACCCAGCTGTTCCCAGTAGTAGTAATACCCAGCTGGTCCCAGTAGTAATACCCAGCTGTTCCCAGTAGTAGTAATACCCAGCTGTTCCCAGTAGTAATAACACCCAGCTGTTCCCAGGAGTAATAATACCCAGCAGGTCCCAGTAGTAGTAATACCCAGCTGGTCCCAGTAGTAGTAATACCCAGCTGTTCCCAGTAGTAGTAATACTCAGGTGTTCCCAGTGGTAATAATACCCAGGTGTTCCCAGTAGTAATACCCAGCTGTTCCCAGTAGTAATAATACCCAGCTGTTCCCAGTAGTAATAATACCCAGCTGTTCCCAGTAGTAATAATACCCAGCTGTTCCCAGTAGTAGTAATACCCAGCTGGTCCCAGTAGTAATACCCAGCTGTTCCCAGTAGTAGTAATACCCAGCTGTTCCCAGTAGTAATAACACCCAGCTGTTCCCAGGAGTAATAATACCCAGCAGGTCCCAGTAGTAGTAATACCCAGCTGGTCCCAGTAGTAGTAATACCCAGCTGTTCCCAGTAGTAGTAATACTCAGCTGTTCCCAGTGGTAATAATACCCAGGTGTTCCCAGTAGTAATAATACCCAGCTGTTCCCAGTAGTAATACCCAGCTGTTCCCAGTAGTAATAATACCCAGCTGTTCCCAGTAGTAATAATACCCAGCTGTTCCCAGTAGTAGTAATACCCAGCTGTTCCCAGTAGTAATAATACCCAGCTGTTCCCAGTACTTATACCCAGCTGTTCTCAGTAGTAATAATACCCAGCTGTTCGCAGTAGTAATAATACCCACCTGGTCCCAGTAGTAGTAATACCCAGGTGGTCCCAGTAGTAATAATACCCAGCTGTTCCCAGTACTTATACCCAGCTGTTCTCAGTAGTAATAATACCCAGCTGTTCCCAGTAGTAATAATACCCAGCTGTTCCCAGTAGTACTAATACCCAGCTGTTCCCAGTAGTAGTAATACCCAGCTGTTCCCAGTAGTAATAATACCCAGCTGTCCCCATTAGTAGTAATACCCAGCTTGTCCCAGTAGTAATACCCAGCTGTTCCCAGTAGTAATAACACCCAGCTGTTCCCAGTAGTAGTAATACCCAGCTGGTCCCAGTAGTAGTAATACCCAGCTGTTCCCAGTAGTAGTAATACCCAGCTGTTCCCAGTGGTAATAATACCCAGGTGTTCCCAGTAGTAATAATACCCAGCTGTTCCCAGTAGTAATACCCAGCTGTTCCCAGTAGTAATACCCAGCTGTTCCCAGTAGTAGTAATACCCAGCTGTTCCCAGTAGTAATAATACCCAGCTGGTCCCAGTAGTAATAATACCAAGCTGTTCCCAGTAGTAATACCCAGCTGGTCCCAGTAATAATACCCAGTTGTTCCCAGTAGTAATACCCAGCTGGTCCCAGTAGTAGTAATACCCAGCTGGTCCCAGTAGTAATAATACCCAGCTGTTCCCAGTACTTATACCCAGCTGTTCTCAGTAGTAATAATACCCAGCTGTTCCCAGTAGTAATACTCAGCTGTTCCCAGTAGTAGTAATACCCAGCTGGTCCCAGTAATAATACCCAGCTGTTCCCAGTAGTAATACCCAGCTGGTCCCAGTAGTAATACCCAGCTGGTCTCAGTAATAATACCCAGCTGGTCCCAGTAGTAGTAATACCCAGCTGGTCCCAGTAGTAATACCCAGCTGTTCCCAGTAGTAATACCCAGCTGGTCCCAGTAGTAGTAATACCCAGCTGGTCCCAGTAGTAATACCCAGCTGTTCCCAGTAGTAATACCCAGCTGGCCCCAGTAATAATACCCAGCTGTTCCCAGTAGTAATACCCAGCTGGTCCCAGTAGTAGTAATACCCAGCTGGTCCCAGTAGTAGTAATACCCAGCTGATCCCAGTAGTAATACCCAGCTGGTCCCAGTAGTAATACTCAGCTGTTCCCAGTAATAATCCCCAGCTGGTCCCAGTAATAATACCCAGCTGGTCCCAGTAGTAATAATACCCAGCTGATCCCAGTAGTAATACCCAGCTGGTCCCAGTAGTAGTAATACCCAGCTGGTCCCAGTAGTAATACCCAGCTGGTCCCAGTAGTAATACCCAGCTGATCCCAGTAGTAATACCCAGCTGGTCCCAGTAGTAATAATACCCAGCTGATCCCAGCAGTAATACCCAGCTGGTCCCAGTAATAATACCCAGCTGCTCCCAGTAGTAGTAATACCCAGCTGGTCCCAGTAATAATACCCAGCTGTTACCAGTAGTAATACCCAGCTGATCCCAGTAGTAATAATACACAGCTGTTCCCAGTAGTAATCACCAGCTGTTCCCATTAGTAATAATACCCAGCTGATCCCAGTAGTAATGTCCAGCTGGTCCCAGTAATAATACTCAGCTGTTCCCAGTAGTAATACCCAGCTGGTCCCAGTAGTAATACCCAGCTGCTCCCAGTAGTAGTAATACCCAGCTGGTCCCAGTAGTAATAATACTCAGCTGGTCCCAGTAGCAATACTCAGCTGGTCCCAGTAGTAGTAATACCCAGCTGGTCCCAGTAGTAGTAATACCCAGCTGGTACCAGTAGTAGTAATACCCAGCTGGTCCCAGTAGTAATACCCAGCTGGTCCCAGTAGTAATACCCAGCTGGTCCCAGTAGTAATACCCAGCTGTTCCCAGTAGTAATACCCAGCTGTTCCCAATAGTAATAATACCCAGCTGGTCCCAGTAGTAGTAATACCCAGCTGTTCCCAGTAGTAATAGAACCCAGCTGTTCCCAGTATTAATACCCATCTGGTCCCAGTAATAATACCCAGCTGTTCCCAGTATTAATACCCAGCTGTTCTCAGTAGTAATACCCAGCTGGTCCCAGTAGTAATACCCAGCTGTTCCCAGTAGTAATAATACCCATCTGGTCCCAGTAGTAATACTCAGCTGTTCCCAGAAGTAATAATAGCCAGCTGTTCCCAGTAGTAATAATACCTAGCTGTTCCCAGTAGTAGTAATACCCAGCTGTTCCCAGTAGTAATAATAGCCAGCTATTCCCAGTAGTAATAATACCAAGCAGGTCCCAGTAGTAATACTCAGCTGTTCCCAGTAGTAATACCCAGCTGATCCCAGTAGTAATGCCCAGCTGTTCCCAGTAGTAATACTCAGCTGGCCCCAGTAGTAATACCCAGCAGGTCCCAGTAGTAATACCCAGCTGGTCCCAGTAGTAATACTCAGCTGGCCCCAGTAGTAATACCCAGCTGTTCCCAGTAGTAATAATACCCAACTGTTCCCAGTAGTACTAATACCCAGCTGTTCCCAGTAGTAGTAATACCCAGCTGTTCCCAGTAGTAATAATACCCAGCTGTTCCCAGTAGTAGTAATACCCAGCTGGTCCCAGTAGTAATACCCAGCTGTTCCCAGTAGTAGTAATACCCAGCTGTTCCCAGTAGTAATAACACCCAGCTGTTCCCAGGAGTAATAATACCCAGCAGGTCCCAGTAGTAGTAATACCCAGCTGGTCCCAGTAGTAGTAATACCCAGCTGTTCCCAGTAGTAGTAATACTCAGCTGTTCCCAGTGGTAATAATACCCAGGTGTTCCCAGTAGTAATAATACCCAGCTGTTCCCAGTAGTAATACCCAGCTGTTCCCAGTAGTAATAATACCCAGCTGTTCCCAGTAGTAATAATGCCCAGCTGTTCCCAGTAGTAGTAATACCCAGCTGTTCCCAGTAGTAATAATACCCAGCTGTTCCCAGTACTTATACCCAGCTGTTCTCAGTAGTAATAATACCCAGCTGTTCGCAGTAGTAATAATACCCACCTGGTCCCAGTAGTAGTAATACCCAGCTGGTCCCAGTAGTAATAATACCCAGCTGTTCCCAGTACTTATACGCAGCTGTTCTCAGTAGTAATAATACCCAGCTGTTCGCAGTAGTAATAATACCCACCTGGTCCCAGTAGTAGTAATACCCACCTGGTCCCAGTAGTAGTAATACCCAGCTGGTCCCAGTAGTAATAATACCAAGCTGTTCCCAGTAGTAGTAATACCCAGCTGGTCCCAGTAATAATACCCAGCTGTTTCCAGTAGTAATACCCAGCTGGTCCCAGTAGTAGTAATACCCAGCTGGTCCCAGTAGTAATACCCAGCTGATCCCAGTAGTAATACCCAGCAGGTCCCAGTAGTAATACCCAGATGGTCCCAGTAGTAATACTCAGCTGGCCCCAGTAGTAATACCCAGCTGTTCCCAGTAGTAATAATACCCAGCTGTTCCCAGTAGTACTAATACCCAGCTGTTCCCAGTAGTAGTAATACCCAGCTGTTCCCAGTAGTAATAATACCCAGCTGTTCCCAGTAGTAGTAATACCCAGCTGGTCCCAGTAGTAATACCCAGCTGTTCCCAGTAGTAGTAATACCCAGCTGTTCCCAGTAGTAATAACACCCAGCTGTTCCCAGGAGTAATAATACCCAGCAGGTCCCAGTAGTAGTAATACCCAGCTGGTCCCAGTAGTAGTAATACCCAGCTGTTCCCAGTAGTAGTAATACTCAGGTGTTCCCAGTGGTAATAATACCCAGGTGTTCCCAGTAGTAATACCCAGCTGTTCCCAGTAGTAATAATACCCAGCTGTTCCCAGTAGTAATAATACCCAGCTGTTCCCAGTAGTAATAATACCCAGCTGTTCCCAGTAGTAGTAATACCCAGCTGGTCCCAGTAGTAATACCCAGCTGTTCCCAGTAGTAGTAATACCCAGCTGTTCCCAGTAGTAATAACACCCAGCTGTTCCCAGGAGTAATAATACCCAGCAGGTCCCAGTAGTAGTAATACCCAGCTGGTCCCAGTAGTAGTAATACCCAGCTGTTCCCAGTAGTAGTAATACTCAGCTGTTCCCAGTGGTAATAATACCCAGGTGTTCCCAGTAGTAATAATACCCAGCTGTTCCCAGTAGTAATACCCAGCTGTTCCCAGTAGTAATAATACCCAGCTGTTCCCAGTAGTAATAATACCCAGCTGTTCCCAGTAGTAGTAATACCCAGCTGTTCCCAGTAGTAATAATACCCAGCTGTTCCCAGTACTTATACCCAGCTGTTCTCAGTAGTAATAATACCCAGCTGTTCGCAGTAGTAATAATACCCACCTGGTCCCAGTAGTAGTAATACCCAGCTGGTCCCAGTAGTAATAATACCCAGCTGTTCCCAGTACTTATACCCAGCTGTTCTCAGTAGTAATAATACCCAGCTGTTCCCAGTAGTAATAATACCCAGCTGTTCCCAGTAGTACTAATACCCAGCTGTTCCCAGTAGTAGTAATACCCAGCTGTTCCCAGTAGTAATAATACCCAGCTGTCCCCATTAGTAGTAATACCCAGCTTGTCCCAGTAGTAATACCCAGCTGTTCCCAGTAGTAATAACACCCAGCTGTTCCCAGTAGTAATAATACCCAGCAGGTCCCAGTAGTAGTAATACCCAGCTGGTCCCAGTAGTAGTAATACCCAGCTGTTCCCAGTAGTAGTAATACTCAGCTGTTCCCAGTAGTAATAATACCCAGCTGTTCCCAGTACTTATACCCAGCTGTTCTCAGTAGTAATAATACCCAGCTGTTCCCAGTAGTAATACTCAGCTGTTCCCAGTAGTAGTAATACCCAGCTGGTCCCAGTAATAATACCCAGCTGTTCCCAGTAGTAATACCCAGCTGGTCCCAGTAGTAATACCCAGCTGGTCTCAGTAATAATACCCAGCTGGTCCCAGTAGTAGTAATACCCAGCTGGTCCCAGTAGTAATACCCAGCTGTTCCCAGTAGTAATACCCAGCTGGTCCCAGTAGTAGTAATACCCAGCTGGTCCCAGTAGTAATACCCAGCTGTTCCCAGTAGTAATACCCAGCTGGCCCCAGTAATAATACCCAGCTGTTCCCAGTAGTAATACCCAGCTGGTCCCAGTAGTAGTAATACCCAGCTGGTCCCAGTAGTAGTAATACCCAGCTGATCCCAGTAGTAATACCCAGCTGGTCCCAGTAGTAATACTCAGCTGTTCCCAGTAATAATCCCCAGCTGGTCCCAGTAATAATACCCAGCTGGTCCCAGTAGTAATAATACCCAGCTGATCCCAGTAGTAATACCCAGCTGGTCCCAGTAGTAGTAATACCCAGCTGGTCCCAGTAGTAATAATACCCAGCTGATCCCAGTAGTAATACCCAGCTGGTCCCAGTAGTAGTAATACCCAGCTGGTCCCAGTAGTAATACCCAGCTGGTCCCAGTAGTAATACCCAGCTGATCCCAGTAGTAATACCCAGCTGGTCCCAGTAGTAATAATACCCAGCTGATCCCAGCAGTAATACCCAGCTGGTCCCAGTAATAATACCCAGCTGCTCCCAGTAGTAGTAATACCCAGCTGGTCCCAGTAATAATACCCAGCTGTTACCAGTAGTAATACCCAGCTGATCCCAGTAGTAATAATACACAGCTGTTCCCAGTAGTAATCACCAGCTGTTCCCATTAGTAATAATACCCAGCTGATCCCAGTAGTAATGTCCAGCTGGTCCCAGTAATAATACTCAGCTGTTCCCAGTAGTAATACCCAGCTGGTCCCAGTAGTAATACCCAGCTGCTCCCAGTAGTAGTAATACCCAGCTGGTCCCAGTAGTAATAATACTCAGCTGGTCCCAGTAGCAATACTCAGCTGGTCCCAGTAGTAGTAATACCCAGCTGGTCCCAGTAGTAGTAATACCCAGCTGGTACCAGTAGTAGTAATACCCAGCTGGTCCCAGTAGTAATACCCAGCTGGTCCCAGTAGTAATACCCAGCTGGTCCCAGTAGTAATACCCAGCTGTTCCCAGTAGTAATACCCAGCTGTTCCCAATAGTAATAATACCCAGCTGGTCCCAGTAGTAGTAATACCCAGCTGTTCCCAGTAGTAATAATACCCAGCTGTTCCCAGTATTAATACCCATCTGGTCCCAGTAATAATACCCAGCTGTTCCCAGTATTAATACCCAGCTGTTCTCAGTAGTAATACCCAGCTGGTCCCAGTAGTAATACCCAGCTGTTCCCAGTAGTAATAATACCCATCTGGTCCCAGTAGTAATACTCAGCTGTTCCCAGAAGTAATAATAGCCAGCTGTTCCCAGTAGTAATAATACCTAGCTGTTCCCAGTAGTAGTAATACCCAGCTGTTCCCAGTAGTAATAATAGCCAGCTATTCCCAGTAGTAATAATACCAAGCAGGTCCCAGTAGTAATACTCAGCTGTTCCCAGTAGTAATACCCAGCTGATCCCAGTAGTAATGCCCAGCTGTTCCCAGTAGTAATACTCAGCTGGCCCCAGTAGTAATACCCAGCAGGTCCCAGTAGTAATACCCAGCTGGTCCCAGTAGTAATACTCAGCTGGCCCCAGTAGTAATACCCAGCTGTTCCCAGTAGTAATAATACCCAACTGTTCCCAGTAGTACTAATACCCAGCTGTTCCCAGTAGTAGTAATACCCAGCTGTTCCCAGTAGTAATAATACCCAGCTGTTCCCAGTAGTAGTAATACCCAGCTGGTCCCAGTAGTAATACCCAGCTGTTCCCAGTAGTAGTAATACCCAGCTGTTCCCAGTAGTAATAACACCCAGCTGTTCCCAGGAGTAATAATACCCAGCAGGTCCCAGTAGTAGTAATACCCAGCTGGTCCCAGTAGTAGTAATACCCAGCTGTTCCCAGTAGTAGTAATACTCAGCTGTTCCCAGTGGTAATAATACCCAGGTGTTCCCAGTAGTAATAATACCCAGCTGTTCCCAGTAGTAATACCCAGCTGTTCCCAGTAGTAATAATACCCAGCTGTTCCCAGTAGTAATAATGCCCAGCTGTTCCCAGTAGTAGTAATACCCAGCTGTTCCCAGTAGTAATAATACCCAGCTGTTCCCAGTACTTATACCCAGCTGTTCTCAGTGGTAATAATACCCAGCTGTTCGCAGTAGTAATAATACCCACCTGGTCCCAGTAGTAGTAATACCCAGCTGGTCCCAGTAGTAATAATACCCAGCTGTTCCCAGTACTTATACCCAGCTGTTCTCAGTAGTAATAATACCCAGCTGTTCCCAGTAGTAATACTCAGCTGTTCTCAGATGTAATAATACCCAGCTAGTCCCAGTAGTAATAATACCAAGCTGTTCCCAGTAGTAGTAATACCCAGCTGGTCCCAGTAATAATACCCAGCTGTTTCCAGTAGTAATACCCAGCTGGTCCCAGTAGTAGTAATACCCAGCTGGTCCCAGTAGTAATACCCAGCTGATCCCAGTAGTAATACCCAGCAGGTCCCAGTAGTAATACCCAGATGGTCCCAGTAGTAATACTCAGCTGGCCCCAGTAGTAATACCCAGCTGTTCCCAGTAGTAATAATACCCAACTGTTCCCAGTAGTACTAATACCCAGCTGTTCCCAGTAGTAGTAATACCCAGCTGTTCCCAGTAGTAATAATACCCAGCTGTTCCCAGTAGTAGTAATACCCAGCTGGTCCCAGTAGTAATACCCAGCTGTTCCCAGTAGTAGTAATACCCAGCTGTTCCCAGTAGTAATAAAACCCAGCTGTTCCCAGGAGTAATAATACCCAGCAGGTCCCAGTAGTAGTAATACCCAGCTGGTCCCAGTAGTAGTAATACCCAGCTGTTCCCAGTAGTAGTAATACTCAGGTGTTCCCAGTGGTAATAATACCCAGGTGTTCCCAGTAGTAATACCCAGCTGTTCCCAGTAGTAATAATACCCAGCTGTTCCCAGTAGTAATAATACCCAGCTGTTCCCAGTAGTAATAGTACCCAGCTGTTCCCAGTAGTAGTAATACCCAGCTGGTCCCAGTAGTAATACCCAGCTGTTCCCAGTAGTAGTAATACCCAGCTGTTCCCAGTAGTAATAACACCCAGCTGTTCCCAGGAGTAATAATACCCAGCAGGTCCCAGTAGTAGTAATACCCAGCTGGTCCCAGTAGTAGTAATACCCAGCTGTTCCCAGTAGTAGTAATACTCAGCTGTTCCCAGTGGTAATAATACCCAGGTGTTCCCAGTAGTAATAATACCCAGCTGTTCCCAGTAGTAATACCCAGCTGTTCCCAGTAGTAATAATACCCAGCTGTTCCCAGTAGTAATAATACCCAGCTGTTCCCAGTAGTAGTAATACCCAGCTGTTCCCAGTAGTAATAATACCCAGCTGTTCCCAGTACTTATACCCAGCTGTTCTCAGTAGTAATAATACCCAGCTGTTCGCAGTAGTAATAATACCCACCTGGTCCCAGTAGTAGTAATACCCAGCTGGTCCCAGTAGTAATAATACCCAGCTGTTCCCAGTACTTATACCCAGCTGTTCTCAGTAGTAATAATACCCAGCTGTTCCCAGTAGTAATAATACCCAGCTGTTCCCAGTAGTACTAATACCCAGCTGTTCCCAGTAGTAGTAATACCCAGCTGTTCCCAGTAGTAATAATACCCAGCTGTCCCCATTAGTAGTAATACCCAGCTTGTCCCAGTAGTAATACCCAGCTGTTCCCAGTAGTAATAACACCCAGCTGTTCCCAGTAGTAATAATACCCAGCAGGTCCCAGTAGTAGTAATACCCAGCTGGTCCCAGTAGTAGTAATACCCAGCTGTTCCCAGTAGTAGTAATACTCAGCTGTTCCCAGTGGTAATAATACCCAGGTGTTCCCAGTAGTAATAATACCCAGCTGTTCCCAGTAGTAATACCCAGCTGTTCCCAGTAGTAATACCCAGCTGTTCCCAGTAGTAGTAATACCCAGCTGTTCCCAGTAGTAATAATACCCAGCTGGTCCCAGTAGTAATAATACCAAGCTGTTCCCAGTAGTAATACCCAGCTGGTCCCAGTAATAATACCCAGTTGTTCCCAGTAGTAATACCCAGCTGGTCCCAGTAGTAATACCCAGCTGGTCCCAGTAATAATACCCACCTGGTCCCAGTAGTAGTAATACCCAGCTGGTCCCAGTAGTAATAATACCCAGCTGTTCCCAGTACTTATACCCAGCTGTTCTCAGTAGTAATAATACCCAGCTGTTCCCAGTAGTAATACTCAGCTGTTCCCAGTAGTAGTAATACCCAGCTGGTCCCAGTAATAATACCCAGCTGTTCCCAGTAGTAATACCCAGCTGGTCCCAGTAGTAATACCCAGCTGGTCTCAGTAATAATACCCAGCTGGTCCCAGTAGTAGTAATACCCAGCTGGTCCCAGTAGTAATACCCAGCTGTTCCCAGTAGTAATACCCAGCTGGTCCCAGTAGTAGTAATACCCAGCTGGTCCCAGTAGTAATACCCAGCTGTTCCCAGTAGTAATACCCAGCTGGCCCCAGTAATAATACCCAGCTGTTCCCAGTAGTAATACCCAGCTGGTCCCAGTAGTAGTAATACCCAGCTGGTCCCAGTAGTAGTAATACCCAGCTGATCCCAGTAGTAATACCCAGCTGGTCCCAGTAGTAATACTCAGCTGTTCCCAGTAATAATCCCCAGCTGGTCCCAGTAATAATACCCAGCTGGTCCCAGTAGTAATAATACCCAGCTGATCCCAGTAGTAATACCCAGCTGGTCCCAGTAGTAGTAATACCCAGCTGGTCCCAGTAGTAATAATACCCAGCTGATCCCAGTAGTAATACCCAGCTGGTCCCAGTAGTAGTAATACCCAGCTGGTCCCAGTAGTAATACCCAGCTGGTCCCAGTAGTAATACCCAGCTGATCCCAGTAGTAATACCCAGCTGGTCCCAGTAGTAATAATACCCAGCTGATCCCAGCAGTAATACCCAGCTGGTCCCAGTAATAATACCCAGCTGCTCCCAGTAGTAGTAATACCCAGCTGGTCCCAGTAATAATACCCAGCTGTTACCAGTAGTAATACCCAGCTGATCCCAGTAGTAATAATACACAGCTGTTCCCAGTAGTAATCACCAGCTGTTCCCATTAGTAATAATACCCAGCTGATCCCAGTAGTAATGTCCAGCTGGTCCCAGTAATAATACTCAGCTGTTCCCAGTAGTAATACCCAGCTGGTCCCAGTAGTAATACCCAGCTGGTCCCAGTAGTAGTAATACCCAGCTGGTCCCAGTAGTAATAATACTCAGCTGGTCCCAGTAGCAATACTCAGCTGGTCCCAGTAGTAGTAATACCCAGCTGGTCCCAGTAGTAGTAATACCCAGCTGGTACCAGTAGTAGTAATACCCAGCTGGTCCCAGTAGTAATACCCAGCTGGTCCCAGTAGTAATACCCAGCTGGTCCCAGTAGTAATACCCAGCTGTTCCCAGTAGTAATACCCAGCTGTTCCCAATAGTAATAATACCCAGCTGGTCCCAGTAGTAGTAATACCCAGCTGTTCCCAGTAGTAATAATACCCAGCTGTTCCCAGTATTAATACCCATCTGGTCCCAGTAATAATACCCAGCTGTTCCCAGTATTAATACCCAGCTGTTCTCAGTAGTAATACCCAGCTGGTCCCAGTAGTAATACCCAGCTGTTCCCAGTAGTAATAATACCCATCTGGTCCCAGTAGTAATACTCAGCTGTTCCCAGAAGTAATAATAGCCAGCTGTTCCCAGTAGTAATAATACCTAGCTGTTCCCAGTAG
Source organism: Salvelinus fontinalis (assembly GCF_029448725.1). NCBI lineage: Eukaryota > Metazoa > Chordata > Actinopteri > Salmoniformes > Salmonidae > Salvelinus > Salvelinus fontinalis. The sequence goes on from NW_026600259.1 coordinate 502,132, forward strand.
TAGTAATACCCAGCTGTTCCCAGTAGTAATAATAGCCAGCTATTCCCAGTAGTAATAATACCAAGCAGGTCCCAGTAGTAATACTCAGCTGTTCCCAGTAGTAATACCCAGCTGATCCCAGTAGTAATGCCCAGCTGTTCCCAGTAGTAATACTCAGCTGGCCCCAGTAGTAATACCCAGCAGGTCCCAGTAGTAATACCCAGCTGGTCCCAGTAGTAATACTCAGCTGGCCCCAGTAGTAATACCCAGCTGTTCCCAGTAGTAATAATACCCAACTGTTCCCAGTAGTACTAATACCCAGCTGTTCCCAGTAGTAGTAATACCCAGCCGTTCCCAGTAGTAATAATACCCAGCTGTTCCCAGTAGTAGTAATACCCAGCTGGTCCCAGTAGTAATACCCAGCTGTTCCCAGTAGTAGTAATACCCAGCTGTTCCCAGTAGTAATAACACCCAGCTGTTCCCAGGAGTAATAATACCCAGCAGGTCCCAGTAGTAGTAATACCCAGCTGGTCCCAGTAGTAGTAATACCCAGCTGTTCCCAGTAGTAGTAATACTCAGCTGTTCCCAGTGGTAATAATACCCAGGTGTTCCCAGTAGTAATAATACCCAGCTGTTCCCAGTAGTAATACCCAGCTGTTCCCAGTAGTAATAATACCCAGCTGTTCCCAGTAGTAATAATACCCAGCTGTTCCCAGTAGTAGTAATACCCAGCTGTTCCCAGTAGTAATAATACCCAGCTGTTCCCAGTACTTATACCCAGCTGTTCTCAGTAGTAATAATACCCAGCTGTTCGCAGTAGTAATAATACCCACCTGGTCCCAGTAGTAGTAATACCCAGCTGGTCCCAGTAGTAATAATACCCAGCTGTTCCCAGTACTTATACCCAGCTGTTCTCAGTAGTAATAATACCCAGCTGTTCCCAGTAGTAATACTCAGCTGTTCTCAGTAGTAATAATACCCAGCTAGTCCCAGTAGTAATAATACCAAGCTGTTCCCAGTAGTAGTAATACCCAGCTGGTCCCAGTAATAATACCCAGCTGTTTCCAGTAGTAATACCCAGCTGGTCCCAGTAGTAGTAATACCCAGCTGGTCCCAGTAGTAATACCCAGCTGATCCCAGTAGTAATACCCAGCAGGTCCCAGTAGTAATACCCAGATTGTCCCAGTAGTAATACTCAGCTGGCCCCAGTAGTAATACCCAGCTGTTCCCAGTAGTAATAATACCCAACTGTTCCCAGTAGTACTAATACCCAGCTGTTCCCAGTAGTAGTAATACCCAGCTGTTCCCAGTAGTAATAATACCCAGCTGTTCCCAGTAGTAGTAATACCCAGCTGGTCCCAGTAGTAATACCCAGCTGTTCCCAGTAGTAATACCCAGCTGTTCCCAGTAGTAATAACACCCAGCTGCTCCCAGGAGTAATAATACCCAGCAGGTCCCAGTAGTAGTAATACCCAGCTGGTCCCAGTAGTAGTAATACCCAGCTGTTCCCAGTAGTAATAATACCCAGCTGTTCCCAGTAGTAGTAATACCCAGCTGGTCCCAGTAGTAATACCCAGCTGTTCCCAGTAGTAGTAATACCCAGCTGTTCCCAGTAGTAATACCCAGCTGGTCCCAGTAGTAATAATACCCAGGTCTTTCCAGTAGTAATACCCAGCTGGTCCCAGTAGTAATAATACCCAGGTCTTTCCAGTAGTAATACCCAGCTGGTCCCAGTAGTAGTAATACCCAGCTGCTCCCAGTAGTAATACCCAGCTGATCCCAGTAGTAATGCCCAGCTGTTCCTAGTAGTATTACTCAGCTGGCCCCAGTAGTAATACCCAGCAGGTCCCAGTAGTAATACCCAGCTGGTCCCAGTAGTAATACTCAGCTGGCCCCAGTAGTAATACCCAGCTGTTCCCAGTAGTAATAATACCCAACTGTTCCCAGTAGTACTAATACCCAGCTGTTCCCAGTAGTAGTAATACCCAGCTGTTCCCAGTAGTAATAATACCCAGCTGTTCCCAGTAGTAGTAATACCCAGCTGGTCCCAGTAGTAATACCCAGCTGTTCCCAGTAGTAATACACAGCTGTTCCCAGTAGTAATAACACCCAGCTGCTCCCAGGAGTAATAATACCCAGCAGGTCCCAGTAGTAGTAATACCCAGCTGGTCCCAGTAGTAGTAATACCCAGCTGTTCCCAGTAGTAATAATACCCAGCTGTTCCCAGTAGTAGTAATACCCAGCTGGTCCCAGTAGTAATACCCAGCTGTTCCCAGTAGTAGTAATACCCAGCTGTTCCCAGTAGTAATACCCAGCTGGTCCCAGTAGTAATAATACCCAGGTCTTTCCAGTAGTAATACCCAGCTGGTCCCAGTAGTAATAATACCCAGGTCTTTCCAGTAGTAATACCCAGCTGGTCCCAGTAGTAGTAATACCCAGCTGCTCCCAGTAGTAATACCCAGCTGATCCCAGTAGTAATGCCCAGCTGTTCCTAGTAGTATTACTCAGCTGGCCCCAGTAGTAATACCCAGCAGGTCCCAGTAGTAATACCCAGCTGGTCCCAGTAGTAATACTCAGCTGGCCCCAGTAGTAATACCCAGCTGTTCCCAGTAGTAATAATACCCAACTGTTCCCAGTAGTACTAATACCCAGCTGTTCCCAGTAGTAGTAATACCCAGCTGTTCCCAGTAGTAATAATACCCAGCTGTTCCCAGTAGTAGTAATACCCAGCTGGTCCCAGTAGTAATACCCAGCTGTTCCCAGTAGTAGTAATACCCAGCTGTTCCCAGTAGTAATAACACCCAGCTGTTCCCAGGAGTAATAATACCCAGCAGGTCCCAGTAGTAGTAATACCCAGCTGGTCCCAGTAGTAGTAATACCCAGCTGTTCCCAGTAGTAGTAATACTCAGGTGTTCCCAGTGGTAATAATACCCAGGTGTTCCCAGTAGTAATACCCAGCTGTTCCCAGTGGTAATAATACCCAGCTGTTCCCAGTAGTAATAATACCCAGCTGTTCCCAGTAGTAATAATACCCAGCTGTTCCCAGTAGTAGTAATACCCAGCTGGTCCCAGTAGTAATACCCAGCTGTTCCCAGTAGTAGTAATACCCAGCTGTTCCCAGTAGTAATAACACCCAGCTGTTCCCAGGAGTAATAATACCCAGCAGGTCCCAGTAGTAGTAATACCCAGCTGGTCCCAGTAGTAGTAATACCCAGCTGTTCCCAGTAGTAATAATACTCAGGTGTTCCCAGTGGTAATAATACCCAGGTGTTCCCAGTAGTAATAATACCCAGCTGTTCCCAGTAGTAATACCCAGCTGTTCCCAGTAGTAATAATACCCAGCTGTTCCCAGTAGTAATAATACCCAGCTGTTCCCAGTGGTAGTAATACCCAGCTGTTCCCAGTAGTAATAATACCCAGCTATTCCCAGTAGTAATAATACCAAGCAGGTCCCAGTAGTAATACTCAGCTGTTCCCAGTAGTAATACCCAGCTGGTCCCAGTAGTAATAATACCCAGCTGTTTCCAGTAGTAATACCCAGCTGGTCCCAGTAGTAGTAATACCCAGCTGGTCCCAGTAGTAATACCCAGCTGATCCCAGTAGTAATGCCCAGCTGTTCCTAGTAGTATTACTCAGCTGGCCCCAGTAGTAATACCCAGCAGGTCCCAGTAGTAATACCCAGCTGGTCCCAGTAGTAATACTCAGCTGGCCCCAGTAGTAATACCCAGCTGTTCCCAGTAGTAATAATACCCAACTGTTCCCAGTAGTACTAATACCCAGCTGTTCCCAGTAGTAGTAATACCCAGCTGTTCCCAGTAGTAATAATACCCAGCTGTTCCCAGTAGTAGTAATACCCAGCTGGTCCCAGTAGTAATACCCAGCTGTTCCCAGTAGTAGTAATACCCAGCTGTTCCCAGTAGTAATAACACCCAGCTGTTCCCAGGAGTAATAATACCCAGCAGGTCCCAGTAGTAGTAATACCCAGCTGGTCCCAGTAGTAGTAATACCCAGCTGTTCCCAGTAGTAGTAATACTCAGCTGTTCCCAGTGGTAATAATACCCAGGTGTTCCCAGTAGTAATAATACCCAGCTGTTCCCAGTAGTAATACCCAGCTGTTCCCAGTAGTAATAATACCCAGCTGTTCCCAGTAGTAATAATACCCAGCTGTTCCCAGTAGTAATAATACCCAGCTGTTCCCAGTAGTAATAATACCCAGCTGTTCCCAGTAGTAATAATACCCAGCTGTTCCCAGTAGTAATAATACCCAGCTGTTCCCAGTACTTATACCCAGCTGTTCTAAGTAGTAGTAATACCCAGCTGTTCCCAGTAGTAATACCCAGCTGTTCCCAGTAGTAATAATACCCAGCTGTTCCCAGTACTTATACCCAGCTGTTCTCAGTAGTAATAATACCCAGCTGGTCCCAGTAGTAATAATACCAAGCTGTTCCCAGTAGTAGTAATACCCAGCTGGTCCCAGTAATAATACCCAGCTGTTCCCAGTAGTAATACCCAGCTGGTCCCAGTAGTAATACCCAGCTGGTCTCAGTAATAATACCCAGCTGGTCCCAGTAGTAGTAATACCCAGCTGGTCCCAGTAGTAATACCCAGCTGTTCCCAGTAGTAATACCCAGCTGGTCCCAGTAGTAGTAATACCCAGCTGGTCCCAGTAGTAATACCCAGCTGTTCCCAGTAGTAATACCCAGCTGGTCCCAGTAATAATACCCAGCTGTTCCCAGTAGTAATACCCTGCTGGTCCCAGTAGTAGTATTACCCAGCTGGTCCCAGTAGTAGTAATACCCAGCTGATCCCAGTAGTAATACCCAGCTGGTCCCAGTAGTAATACTCAGCTGTTCCCAGTAATAATCCCCAGCTGGTCCCAGTAATAATACCCAGCTGGTCCCAGTAGTAATAATACCCAGCTGATCCCAGTAGTAATACCCAGCTGGTCCCAGTAGTAGTAATACCCAGCTGGTCCCAGTAGTAATAATACCCAGCTGATCCCAGTAGTAATACCCAGCTGGTCCCAGTAGTAATACCCAGCTGATCCCAGTAGTAATACCCAGCTGGTCCCAGTAGTAATAATACCCAGCTGATTCCAGTAGTAATACCCAGCTGGTCCCAGTAGTAGTAATACCCAGCTGGTCCCAGTAGTAGTAATATCCAGCTGTTCCCAGTAGTAGTAATACCCAGCTGGTCCCAGTAGTAATACCCAGCTGGTCCCAGTAGTAGTAATACCCAGCTGTTCCCAGTAGTAGTAATACCCAGCTGTTCCCAGTAGTAATACCCAGCTGGTCCCAGTAATAATACCCAGCTGTTCCCAGTAGTAATACCCATCTGGTCCCAGTAGTAATACCCAGCTGGTCCCAGTAATAATACCCACGTGGTCCCAGTAGTAGTAATACCCAGCTGGTCCCAGTAGTAATAATACCCAGCTGTTCCCAGTACTTATACCCAGCTGTTCTCAGTAGTAATAATACCCAGCTGTTCCCAGTAGTAATACTCAGCTGTTCTCAGTAGTAATAATACCCAGCTGGTCCCAGTAGTAATAATACCAAGCTGTTCCCAGTAGTAGTAATACCCAGCTGGTCCCAGTAATAATACCCAGCTGTTCCCAGTAGTAATACCCAGCTGGTCCCGGTAGTAATACCCAGCTGGTCTCAGTAATAATACCCAGCTGGTCCCAGTAGTAGTAATACCCAGCTGGTCCCAGTAGTAATACCCAGCTGTTCCCAGTAGTAATACCCAGCTGGTCCCAGTAGTAGTAATACCCAGCTGGTCCCAGTAGTAATACCCAGCTGTTCCCAGTAGTAATACCCAGCTGGTCCCAGTAATAATACCCAGCTGTTCCCAGTAGTAATACCCTGCTGGTCCCAGTAGTAGTATTACCCAGCTGGTCCCAGTAGTAGTAATACCCAGCTGATCCCAGTAGTAATACCCAGCTGGTCCCAGTAGTAATACTCAGCTGTTCCCAGTAATAATCCCCAGCTGGTCCCAGTAATAATACCCAGCTGGTCCCAGTAGTAATAATACCCAGCTGATCCCAGTAGTAATACCCAGCTGGTCCCAGTAGTAGTAATACCCAGCTGGTCCCAGTAGTAATAATACCCAGCTGATCCCAGTAGTAATACCCAGCTGGTCCCAGTAGTAATACCCAGCTGATCCCAGTAGTAATACCCAGCTGGTCCCAGTAGTAATAATACCCAGCTGATCCCAGTAGTAATACCCAGCTGGTCCCAGTAGTAGTAATACCCAGCTGGTCCCAGTAGTAGTAATATCCAGCTGTTCCCAGTAGTAGTAATACCCAGCTGGTCCCAGTAGTAATACCCAGCTGGTCCCAGTAGTAGTAATACCCAGCTGTTCCCAGTAGTAGTAATACCCAGCTGTTCCCAGTAGTAATACCCAGCTGGTCCCAGTAGTAATACTCAGCTGTTCCCAGTAGTAATAATACCCGGCTGTTCCCAGTAGTAATACCCAGCTGTTCCCAGAAGTAATAATAGCCGGCTGTTCCCAGTAGTAATAATACCCAGCTGTTCCCAGTAGTATTAATACCCAGCTGTTCCCAGTAGTAATAATACCCACCTGGTCCCAGTAGTAGTAATACCCAGCTTTTCCCAGTAGTAATAATACCCAGCTGTTCCCAGTAGTAGTAATACTCAGCTGTTCCCAGTAGTAATAATACCCAGCTGGTCCCAGTAGTAATAATACCACGCTGTTCCCAGTAGTAGTAATACCCAGCTGGTCCCAGTAATAATACCCAGCTGTTCCCAGTAGTAATACCCAGCTGTTCCCAGTAGTAGTAATACCCAGCTGGTCCCAGTAGTAGTAATACCCAGCTGTTCCCAGTAGTAGTAATACCCAGCTGTTCACATTAGTAGTAATACCCAGCTGGTCCCAGTAGTAGTAATACCCAGCTGGTCCCAGTAGTAATAATACTCAGGTGTTCCCAGTGGTAATAATACCCAGGTGTTCCCAGTAGTAATAATACCCAGCTGTTCCCAGTAGTAATACCCAGCTGTTCCCAGTAGTAATAATACCCAGCTGTTCCCAGTAGTAATAATACCCAGCTGTTCCCAGTGGTAGTAATACCCAGCTGTTCCCAGTAGTAATAATACCCAGCTATTCCCAGTAGTAATAATACCAAGCAGGTCCCAGTAGTAATACTCAGCTGTTCCCAGTAGTAATACCCAGCTGGTCCCAGTAGTAATAATACCCAGCTGTTTCCAGTAGTAATACCCAGCTGGTCCCAGTAGTAGTAATACCCAGCTGGTCCCAGTAGTAATACCCAGCTGATCCCAGTAGTAATGCCCAGCTGTTCCTAGTAGTATTACTCAGCTGGCCCCAGTAGTAATACCCAGCAGGTCCCAGTAGTAATACCCAGCTGGTCCCAGTAGTAATACTCAGCTGGCCCCAGTAGTAATACCCAGCTGTTCCCAGTAGTAATAATACCCAACTGTTCCCAGTAGTACTAATACCCAGCTGTTCCCAGTAGTAGTAATACCCAGCTGTTCCCAGTAGTAATAATACCCAGCTGTTCCCAGTAGTAGTAATACCCAGCTGGTCCCAGTAGTAATACCCAGCTGTTCCCAGTAGTAGTAATACCCAGCTGTTCCCAGTAGTAATAACACCCAGCTGTTCCCAGGAGTAATAATACCCAGCAGGTCCCAGTAGTAGTAATACCCAGCTGGTCCCAGTAGTAGTAATACCCAGCTGTTCCCAGTAGTAGTAATACTCAGCTGTTCCCAGTGGTAATAATACCCAGGTGTTCCCAGTAGTAATAATACCCAGCTGTTCCCAGTAGTAATACCCAGCTGTTCCCAGTAGTAATAATACCCAGCTGTTCCCAGTAGTAATAATACCCAGCTGTTCCCAGTAGTAATAATACCCAGCTGTTCCCAGTAGTAATAATACCCAGCTGTTCCCAGTAGTAATAATACCCAGCTGTTCCCAGTAGTAATAATACCCAGCTGTTCCCAGTACTTATACCCAGCTGTTCTAAGTAGTAGTAATACCCAGCTGTTCCCAGTAGTAATACCCAGCTGTTCCCAGTAGTAATAATACCCAGCTGTTCCCAGTACTTATACCCAGCTGTTCTCAGTAGTAATAATACCCAGCTGTTCCCAGTAGTAATACTCAGCTGTTCTCAGTAGTAATAATACCCAGCTGGTCCCAGTAGTAATAATACCAAGCTGTTCCCAGTAGTAGTAATACCCAGCTGGTCCCAGTAATAATACCCAGCTGTTCCCAGTAGTAATACCCAGCTGGTCCCAGTAGTAATACCCAGCTGGTCTCAGTAATAATACCCAGCTGGTCCCAGTAGTAGTAATACCCAGCTGGTCCCAGTAGTAATACCCAGCTGTTCCCAGTAGTAATACCCAGCTGGTCCCAGTAGTAGTAATACCCAGCTGGTCCCAGTAGTAATACCCAGCTGTTCCCAGTAGTAATACCCAGCTGGTCCCAGTAATAATACCCAGCTGTTCCCAGTAGTAATACCCTGCTGGTCCCAGTAGTAGTATTACCCAGCTGGTCCCAGTAGTAGTAATACCCAGCTGATCCCAGTAGTAATACCCAGCTGGTCCCAGTAGTAATACTCAGCTGTTCCCAGTAATAATCCCCAGCTGGTCCCAGTAATAATACCCAGCTGGTCCCAGTAGTAATAATACCCAGCTGATCCCAGTAGTAATACCCAGCTGGTCCCAGTAGTAGTAATACCCAGCTGGTCCCAGTAGTAATAATACCCAGCTGATCCCAGTAGTAATACCCAGCTGGTCCCAGTAGTAATACCCAGCTGATCCCAGTAGTAATACCCAGCTGGTCCCAGTAGTAATAATACCCAGCTGATTCCAGTAGTAATACCCAGCTGGTCCCAGTAGTAGTAATACCCAGCTGGTCCCAGTAGTAGTAATATCCAGCTGTTCCCAGTAGTAGTAATACCCAGCTGGTCCCAGTAGTAATACCCAGCTGGTCCCAGTAGTAGTAATACCCAGCTGTTCCCAGTAGTAGTAATACCCAGCTGTTCCCAGTAGTAATACCCAGCTGGTCCCAGTAATAATACCCAGCTGTTCCCAGTAGTAATACCCATCTGGTCCCAGTAGTAATACCCAGCTGGTCCCAGTAATAATACCCACGTGGTCCCAGTAGTAGTAATACCCAGCTGGTCCCAGTAGTAATAATACCCAGCTGTTCCCAGTACTTATACCCAGCTGTTCTCAGTAGTAATAATACCCAGCTGTTCCCAGTAGTAATACTCAGCTGTTCTCAGTAGTAATAATACCCAGCTGGTCCCAGTAGTAATAATACCAAGCTGTTCCCAGTAGTAGTAATACCCAGCTGGTCCCAGTAATAATACCCAGCTGTTCCCAGTAGTAATACCCAGCTGGTCCCGGTAGTAATACCCAGCTGGTCTCAGTAATAATACCCAGCTGGTCCCAGTAGTAGTAATACCCAGCTGGTCCCAGTAGTAATACCCAGCTGTTCCCAGTAGTAATACCCAGCTGGTCCCAGTAGTAGTAATACCCAGCTGGTCCCAGTAGTAATACCCAGCTGTTCCCAGTAGTAATACCCAGCTGGTCCCAGTAATAATACCCAGCTGTTCCCAGTAGTAATACCCTGCTGGTCCCAGTAGTAGTATTACCCAGCTGGTCCCAGTAGTAGTAATACCCAGCTGATCCCAGTAGTAATACCCAGCTGGTCCCAGTAGTAATACTCAGCTGTTCCCAGTAATAATCCCCAGCTGGTCCCAGTAATAATACCCAGCTGGTCCCAGTAGTAATAATACCCAGCTGATCCCAGTAGTAATACCCAGCTGGTCCCAGTAGTAGTAATACCCAGCTGGTCCCAGTAGTAATAATACCCAGCTGATCCCAGTAGTAATACCCAGCTGGTCCCAGTAGTAATACCCAGCTGATCCCAGTAGTAATACCCAGCTGGTCCCAGTAGTAATAATACCCAGCTGATCCCAGTAGTAATACCCAGCTGGTCCCAGTAGTAGTAATACCCAGCTGGTCCCAGTAGTAGTAATATCCAGCTGTTCCCAGTAGTAGTAATACCCAGCTGGTCCCAGTAGTAATACCCAGCTGGTCCCAGTAGTAGTAATACCCAGCTGTTCCCAGTAGTAGTAATACCCAGCTGTTCGCAGTAGTAATACCCAGCTGGTCCCAGTAGTAATACTCAGCTGTTCCCAGTAGTAATAATACCCGGCTGTTCCCAGTAGTAATACCCAGCTGTTCCCAGAAGTAATAATAGCCGGCTGTTCCCAGTAGTAATAATACCCAGCTGTTCCCAGTAGTATTAATACCCAGCTGTTCCCAGTAGTAATAATACCCACCTGGTCCCAGTAGTAGTAATACCCAGCTTTTCCCAGTAGTAATAATACCCAGCTGTTCCCAGTAGTAGTAATACTCAGCTGTTCCCAGTAGTAATAATACCCAGCTGGTCCCAGTAGTAATAATACCACGCTGTTCCCAGTAGTAGTAATACCCAGCTGGTCCCAGTAATAATACCCAGCTGTTCCCAGTAGTAATACCCAGCTGTTCCCAGTAGTAGTAATACCCAGCTGGTCCCAGTAGTAGTAATACCCAGCTGGTCCCAGTAGTAGTAATACCCAGCTGGTCCCAGTAGTAATAATACCCAGCTGATCCCAGTAGTAATACCCAGCTGGTCCCAGTAGTAGTAATACCCAGCTGGTCCCAGTAATAATACCCAGCTGTTACCAGTAGTAATACTCAGCTGGTCCCAGTAGTAGTAATACCCAGCTGGTCCCAGTAGTAATAATACCCAGCTGATCCCAGTAGTAATACTCAGCTGCTCCCAGTAGTAGTAATACCCAGCTGGTCCCAGTAATAGTAATACCCAGCTGGTCCCAGTAATAATACCCAGCTGCTCCCAGTAGTAGTAATACCCAGCTGGTCCCAGTAATAATACCCAGCTTTTACCAGTAGTAATACCCAGCTGATCCCAGTAGTAATAATACACAGCTGTTCCCAGTAGTAATAATACCCAGCTGTTCCCAGTAGTAATACCCAGCTGGTCCCAGTAGTAATACCCAGCTGCTCCCAGTAGTAGTAATACCCAGCTGGTCCCAGTAGTAATAATACTCAGCTGGTCCCAGTAGCAATACTCAGCTGGTCCCAGTAGTAGTAATACCCAGCTGGTCCCAGTAGTAGTAATACCCAGCTGGTACCAGTAGTAGTAATACCCAGCTGGTCCCAGTAGTAATACCCAGCTGGTCCCAGTAGTAATACCCAGCTGGTCCCAGTAGTAATACCCAGCTGTTCCCAGTAGTAATACCCAGCTGTTCCCAGTAGTAATACCCAGCTGTTCCCAGTAGTAATACTCAGCTGTTCTCAGTAGTAATAAAACCCAGCTGGTCCCAGTAGTAATAATACCAAGCTGTTCCCAGTAGTAGTAATACCCAGCTGGTCCCAGTAATAATACCCAGCTGTTCCCAGTAGTAATACCCAGCTGGTCCCAGTAGTAATACCCAGCTGGTCTCAGTAATAATACCCAGCTGGTCCCAGTAGTAGTAATACCCAGCTGGTCCCAGTAGTAATACCCAGCTGTTCCCAGTAGTAATACCCAGCTGGTCCCAGTAGTAGTAATACCCAGCTGGTCCCAGTAGTAATACCCAGCTGTTCCCAGTAGTAATACCCAGCTGGTCCCAGTAATAATACCCAGCTGTTCCCAGTAGTAATACCCAGCTGGTCCCAGTAGTAGTAATACCCAGCTGGTCCCAGTAGTAGTAATACCCAGCTGATCCCAGTAGTAATACCCAGCTGGTCCCAGTAGTAATACTCAGCTGTTCCCAGTAATAATACCCAGCTGGTCCCAGTAGTAATAATACCCAGCTGATCCCAGTAGTAATACCCAGCTGGTCCCAGTAGTAGTAATACCCAGCTGGTCCCAGTAGTAATAATACCCAGCTGATCCCAGTAGTAATACCCAGCTGGTCCCAGTAGTAATACCCAGCTGATCCCAGTAGTAATACCCAGCTGGTCCCAGTAGTAATAATACCCTGCTGATCCCAGTAGTAATACCCAGCTGGTCCCAGTAGTAGTAATACCCAGCTGGTCCCAGTAGTAGTAATATCCAGCTGTTCCCAGTAGTAGTAATACCCAGCTGGTCCCAGTAGTAATACCCAGCTGGTCCCAGTAGTAGTAATACCCAGCTGTTCCCAGTAGTAGTAATACCCAGCTGTTCCCAGTAGTAATACCCAGCTGGTCCAAGTAGTAATACTCAGCTGTTCCCAGTAGTAATAATACCCGGCTGTTCCCAGTAGTAATACCCAGCTGTTCCCAGAAGTAATAATAGCCGGCTGTTCCCTGTAGTAATAATACCCAGCTGTTCCCAGTAGTATTAATACCCAGCTGTTCCCAGTAGTAATAATACCCACCTGGTCCCAGTAGTAGTAATACCCAGCTTTTCTCAGTAGTAATAATACCCAGCTGTTCCCAGTAGTAGTAATACTCAGCTGTTCCCAGTAGTAATAATACCCAGCTGGTCCCAGTAGTAATAATACCACGCTGTTCCCAGTAGTAGTAATACCCAGCTGGTCCCAGTAATAATACCCAGCTGTTCCCAGTAGTAATACCCAGCTGTTCCCAGTAGTAGTAATACCCAGCTGGTCCCAGTAGTAGTAATACCCAGCTGTTCCCAGTAGTAGTAATACCCAGCTGTTCACATTAGTAGTAATACCCAGCTGGTCCCAGTAGTAGTAATACCCAGCTGGTCCCAGTAGTAATAATACCCAGCTGATCCCAGTAGTAATACCCAGCTGGTCCCAGTAGTAGTAATACCCAGCTGGTCCCAGTAATAATACCCAGCTGTTACCAGTAGTAATACTCAGCTGGTCCCAGTAGTAGTAATACCCAGCTGGTCCCAGTAGTAATAATACCCAGCTGATCCCAGTAGTAATACCCAGCTGGTCCCAGTAGTAGTAATACCCAGCTGGTCCCAGTAGTAGTAATACCCAGCTGGTCCCAGTAATAATATCCAGCTGCTCCCAGTAGTAGTAATACCCAGCTGGTCCCAGTAATAATAACCAGCTGTTACCAGTAGTAATACCCAGCTGATCCCAGTAGTAATAATACACAGCTGTTCCCAGTAGTAATAATACCCAGCTGATCCCAGTAGTAATGTCCAGCTGGTCCCAGTAATAATACTCAGCTGTTCCCAGTAGTAATACCCAGCTGGTCCCAGTAGTAATACCCAGCTGCTCCCAGTAGTAGTAATACCCAGCTGGTCCCAGTAGTAATAATACTCAGCTGGTCCCAGTAGCAATACTCAGCTGGTCCCAGTAGTAGTAATACCCAGCTGGTCCCAGTAGTAGTAATACCCAGCTGGTACCAGTAGTAGTAATACCCAGCTGGTCCCAGTAGTAATACCCAGCTGGTCCCAGTAGTAATACCCAGCTGGTCCCAGTAGTAATACCCAGCTGTTCCCAGCAGTAATACCCAGCTGTTCCCAGTAGTAATACCCAGCTGTTCCCAATAGTAATAATACCCAGCTGGTCCCAGTAGTAGTAATACCCAGCTGTTCCCAGTAGTAATAATACCCAGCTGTTCCCAGTATTAATACCCATCTGGTCCCAGTAATAATACCCAGCTGTTCCCAGTATTAATACCCAGCTGTTCTCAGTAGTAATACCCAGCTGGTCCCAGTAGTAATACCCAGCTGTTCCCAGTAGTAATAATACCCATCTGGTCCCAGTAGTAATACTCAGCTGTTCCCAGTAGTAATAATACCCAGCTGTTCCCAGTAGTAGTAATACCCAGCTATTCCCAGTAGTAGTAATACCCAGCTGGTCCCAGTAGTAATAATACTCAGCTGGTCCCAGTAGCAATACTCAGCTGGTCCCAGTAGTAATAATAGCCAGCTGTTCCCAGTAGTAATAATACCCAGCTGTTCCCAGTAGTAGTAATACCCAGCTGTTCCCAGTAGTAATAATAGCCAGCTATTCCCAGTAGTAATAATACCAAGCAGGTCCCAGTAGTAATACTCAGCTGTTCCCAGTAGTAATACCCAGCTGGTCCCAGTAGTAATAATACCCAGCTGTTTCCAGTAGTAATACCCAGCTGGTCCCAGTAGTAGTAATACCCAGCTGGTCCCAGTAGTAATACCCAGCTGGTCCCAGTAGTAGTAATACCCAGCTGTTCCCAGTAGTAGTAACACCCAGCTGTTCCAAGTAGTAATACCCAGCTGGTCCCAGTAGTAATACTCAGCTGTTCCCAGTAGTAATAATACCCGGCTGTTCCCAGTAGTAATACCCAGCTGTTCCCAGAAGTAATAATAGCCAGCTGTTCCCAGTAGTAATAATACCCAGCTGTTCCCAGTAGTATTAATACCCAGCTGTTCCCAGTAGTAATAATACCCACCTGGTCCCGGTAGTAGTAATACCCAGCTGGTCCCAGTAGTAATAATACCCAGCTGTTCCCAGTAGTAGTAATACTCAGCTGTTCCCAGTAGTAATAATACCCAGCTGGTCCCAGTAGTAATAATACCACGCTGTTCCCAGTAGTAGTAATACCCAGCTGGTCCCAGTAATAATACCCAGCTGTTCCCAGTAGTAATAATACCCACCTGGTCCCAGTAGTAGTAATACCCAGCTGGTCCCAGTAGTAATAATACCCAGCTGTTCCCAGTAGTAGTAATACTCAGCTGTTCCCAGTAGTAATAATACCCAGCTGGTCCCAGTAGTAATAATACCACGCTGTTCCCAGTAGTAGTAATACCCAGCTGGTCCCAGTAATAATACCCAGCTGTTCCCAGTAGTAATACCCAGCTGTTCCCAGTAGTAGTAATACCCAGCTGGTCCCAGTAGTAGTAATACCCAGCTGTTCCCTAGTTGTAATAATACCCAGCTGGTCCCAGTAGTAATAATACCACGCTGTTCCCAGTAGTAGTAATACCCAGCTGGTCCCAGTAATAATACCCAGCTGTTCCCAGTAGTAATACCCAGCGGTTCCCAGTAGTAGTAATACCCAGCTGGTCCCAGTAGTAGTAATACCCAGCTTTTCCCAGTAGTAGTAATACCCAGCTGTTCACATTAGTAGTAATACCCAGCTGGTCCCAGTAGTAGTAATACCCAGCTGGTCCCAGTAGTAATAATACCCAGCTGATCCCAGTAGTAATACTCAGCTGGTCCCAGTAGTAGTAATACCCAGCTGGTCCCATTAATAATACCCAGCTGTTACCAGTAGTAATACTCAGCTGGTCCCAGTAGTAGTAATACCCAGCTGGTCCCAGTAGTAATAATACCCAGCTGATCCCAGTAGTAATACCCAGCTGGTCCCAGTAGTAGTAATACCCAGCTGGTCCCAGTAGTAGTAATACCCAGCTGGTCCCAGTAATAATATCCAGCTGCTCCCAGTAGTAGTAATACCCAGCTGGTCCCAGTAATAATACCCAGCTGTTACCAGTAGTAATACCCAGCTGATCCCAGTAGTAATAATACACAGCTGTTCCCAGTAGTAATAATACCCAGCTGATCCCAGTAGTAATGTCCAGCTGGTCCCAGTAATAATACTCAGCTGTTCCCAGTAGTAATACCCAGCTGGTCCCAGTAGTAATACCCAGCTGCTCCCAGTAGTAGTAATACCCAGCTGGTCCCAGTAGTAATAATACTCAGCTGGTCCCAGTAGCATTACTCAGCTGGTCCCAGTAGTAGTAATACCCAGCTGGTCCCAGTAGTAGTAATACCCAGCTGGTACCAGTAGTAGTAATACCCAGCTGGTCCCAGTAGTAATACCCAGCTGGTCCCAGTAGTAATACTCAGCTGGTCACAGTAGTAATACCCAGCTGGTCCCAGTAGTAGTAATACCCAGCTGTTCCCAGTAGTAGTAATACCCAGCTGTTCCCAGTAGTAATACCCAGCTGGTCCCAGTAGTAATACTCAGCTGTTCCCAGTAGTAATAATACCCGGCTGTTCCCAGTAGTAATACCCAGCTGTTCCCAGAAGTAATAATAGCCGGCTGTTCCCAGTAGTAATAATACCCAGCTGTTCCCAGTAGTATTAATACCCAGCTGTTCCCAGTAGTAATAATACCCACCTGGTCCCAGTAGTAGTAATACCCAGCTTTTCCCAGTAGTAATAATACCCAGCTGTTCCCAGTAGTAGTAATACTCAGCTGTTCCCAGTAGTAATAATACCCAGCTGGTCCCAGTAGTAATAATACCACGCTGTTCCCAGTAGTAGTAATACCCAGCTGGTCCCAGTAATAATACCCAGCTGTTCCCAGTAGTAATACCCAGCTGTTCCCAGTAGTAGTAATACCCAGCTGGTCCCAGTAGTAGTAATACCCAGCTGTTCCCAGTAGTAGTAATACCCAGCTGTTCACATTAGTAGTAATACCCAGCTGGTCCCAGTAGTAGTAATACCCAGCTGGTCCCAGTAGTAGTAATACCCAGCTGGTCCCAGTAATAATACCCAGCTGTTACCAGTAGTAATACTCAGCTGGTCCCAGTAGTAGTAATACCCAGCTGGTCCCAGTAGTAATAATACCCAGCTGATCCCAGTAGTAATACCCAGCTGCTCCCAGTAGTAGTAATACCCAGCTGGTCCCAGTAATAGTAATACCCAGCTGGTCCCAGTAATAATACCCAGCTGCTCCCAGTAGTAGTAATACCCAGCTGGTCCCAGTAATAATACCCAGCTGTTACCAGTAGTAATACCCAGCTGATCCCAGTAGTAATAATACACAGCTGTTCCCAGTAGTAATAATACCCAGCTGTTCCCAGTAGTAATACCCAGCTGGTCCCAGTAGTAATACCCAGCTGCTCCCAGTAGTAGTAATACCCAGCTGGTCCCAGTAGTAATAATACTCAGCTGGTCCCAGTAGCAATACTCAGCTGGTCCCAGTAGTAGTAATACCCAGCTGGTCCCAGTAGTAGTAATACCCAGCTGGTACCAGTAGTAGTAATACCCAGCTGGTCCCAGTAGTAATACCCAGCTAGTCCCAGTAGTAATACCCAGCTGGTCCCAGTAGTAATACCCAGCTGTTCCCAGTAGTAATACCCAGCTGTTCCCAGTAGTAATACCCAGCTGTTCCCAGTAGTAATACTCAGCTGTTCTCAGTAGTAATAAAACCCAGCTGGTCCCAGTAGTAATAATACCAAGCTGTTCCCAGTAGTAGTAATACCCAGCTGGTCCCAGTAATAATACCCAGCTGTTCCCAGTAGTAATACCCAGCTGGTCCCAGTAGTAATACCCAGCTGGTCTCAGTAATAATACCCAGCTGGTCCCAGTAGTAGTAATACCCAGCTGGTCCCAGTAGTAATACCCAGCTGTTCCCAGTAGTAATACCCAGCTGGTCCCAGTAGTAGTA
The DNA here is from genome assembly GCF_029448725.1 of Salvelinus fontinalis. Classification (NCBI taxonomy): domain Eukaryota; kingdom Metazoa; phylum Chordata; class Actinopteri; order Salmoniformes; family Salmonidae; genus Salvelinus; species Salvelinus fontinalis. The sequence continues at coordinate 519,429 of NW_026600259.1, forward strand.
ATACCCAGCTGGTCCCAGTAGTAATACCCAGCTGTTCCCAGTAGTAATACCCAGCTGGTCCCAGTAATAATACCCAGCTGTTCCCAGTAGTAATACCCAGCTGGTCCCAGTAGTAGTAATACCCAGCTGGTCCCAGTAGTAGTAATACCCAGCTGATCCCAGTAGTAATACCCAGCTGGTCCCAGTAGTAATACTCAGCTGTTCCCAGTAATAATACCCAGCTGGTCCCAGTAGTAATAATACCCAGCTGATCCCAGTAGTAATACCCAGCTGGTCCCAGTAGTAGTAATACCCAGCTGGTCCCAGTAGTAATAATACCCAGCTGATCCCAGTAGTAATACCCAGCTGGTCCCAGTAGTAATACCCAGCTGATCCCAGTAGTAATACCCAGCTGGTCCCAGTAGTAATAATACCCTGCTGATCCCAGTAGTAATACCCAGCTGGTCCCAGTAGTAGTAATACCCAGCTGGTCCCAGTAGTAGTAATATCCAGCTGTTCCCAGTAGTAGTAATACCCAGCTGGTCCCAGTAGTAATACCCAGCTGGTCCCAGTAGTAGTAATACCCAGCTGTTCCCAGTAGTAGTAATACCCAGCTGTTCCCAGTAGTAATACCCAGCTGGTCCAAGTAGTAATACTCAGCTGTTCCCAGTAGTAATAATACCCGGCTGTTCCCAGTAGTAATACCCAGCTGTTCCCAGAAGTAATAATAGCCGGCTGTTCCCTGTAGTAATAATACCCAGCTGTTCCCAGTAGTATTAATACCCAGCTGTTCCCAGTAGTAATAATACCCACCTGGTCCCAGTAGTAGTAATACCCAGCTTTTCTCAGTAGTAATAATACCCAGCTGTTCCCAGTAGTAGTAATACTCAGCTGTTCCCAGTAGTAATAATACCCAGCTGGTCCCAGTAGTAATAATACCACGCTGTTCCCAGTAGTAGTAATACCCAGCTGGTCCCAGTAATAATACCCAGCTGTTCCCAGTAGTAATACCCAGCTGTTCCCAGTAGTAGTAATACCCAGCTGGTCCCAGTAGTAGTAATACCCAGCTGTTCCCAGTAGTAGTAATACCCAGCTGTTCACATTAGTAGTAATACCCAGCTGGTCCCAGTAGTAGTAATACCCAGCTGGTCCCAGTAGTAATAATACCCAGCTGATCCCAGTAGTAATACCCAGCTGGTCCCAGTAGTAGTAATACCCAGCTGGTCCCAGTAATAATACCCAGCTGTTACCAGTAGTAATACTCAGCTGGTCCCAGTAGTAGTAATACCCAGCTGGTCCCAGTAGTAATAATACCCAGCTGATCCCAGTAGTAATACCCAGCTGGTCCCAGTAGTAGTAATACCCAGCTGGTCCCAGTAGTAGTAATACCCAGCTGGTCCCAGTAATAATATCCAGCTGCTCCCAGTAGTAGTAATACCCAGCTGGTCCCAGTAATAATACCCAGCTGTTACCAGTAGTAATACCCAGCTGATCCCAGTAGTAATAATACACAGCTGTTCCCAGTAGTAATAATACCCAGCTGATCCCAGTAGTAATGTCCAGCTGGTCCCAGTAATAATACTCAGCTGTTCCCAGTAGTAATACCCAGCTGGTCCCAGTAGTAATACCCAGCTGCTCCCAGTAGTAGTAATACCCAGCTGGTCCCAGTAGTAATAATACTCAGCTGGTCCCAGTAGCAATACTCAGCTGGTCCCAGTAGTAGTAATACCCAGCTGGTCCCAGTAGTAGTAATACCCAGCTGGTACCAGTAGTAGTAATACCCAGCTGGTCCCAGTAGTAATACCCAGCTGGTCCCAGTAGTAATACCCAGCTGGTCCCAGTAGTAATACCCAGCTGTTCCCAGTAGTAATACCCAGCTGTTCCCAGTAGTAATACCCAGCTGTTCCCAATAGTAATAATACCCAGCTGGTCCCAGTAGTAGTAATACCCAGCTGTTCCCAGTAGTAATAATACCCAGCTGTTCCCAGTATTAATACCCATCTGGTCCCAGTAATAATACCCAGCTGTTCCCAGTATTAATACCCAGCTGTTCTCAGTAGTAATACCCAGCTGGTCCCAGTAGTAATACCCAGCTGTTCCCAGTAGTAATAATACCCATCTGGTCCCAGTAGTAATACTCAGCTGTTCCCAGTAGTAATAATACCCAGCTGTTCCCAGTAGTAGTAATACCCAGCTATTCCCAGTAGTAGTAATACCCAGCTGGTCCCAGTAGTAATAATACTCAGCTGGTCCCAGTAGCAATACTCAGCTGGTCCCAGTAGTAATAATAGCCAGCTGTTCCCAGTAGTAATAATACCCAGCTGTTCCCAGTAGTAGTAATACCCAGCTGTTCCCAGTAGTAATAATAGCCAGCTATTCCCAGTAGTAATAATACCAAGCAGGTCCCAGTAGTAATACTCAGCTGTTCCCAGTAGTAATACCCAGCTGGTCCCAGTAGTAATAATACCCAGCTGTTTCCAGTAGTAATACCCAGCTGGTCCCAGTAGTAGTAATACCCAGCTGGTCCCAGTAGTAATACCCAGCTGGTCCCAGTAGTAGTAATACCCAGCTGTTCCCAGTAGTAGTAACACCCAGCTGTTCCAAGTAGTAATACCCAGCTGGTCCCAGTAGTAATACTCAGCTGTTCCCAGTAGTAATAATACCCGGCTGTTCCCAGTAGTAATACCCAGCTGTTCCCAGAAGTAATAATAGCCAGCTGTTCCCAGTAGTAATAATACCCAGCTGTTCCCAGTAGTATTAATACCCAGCTGTTCCCAGTAGTAATAATACCCACCTGGTCCCGGTAGTAGTAATACCCAGCTGGTCCCAGTAGTAATAATACCCAGCTGTTCCCAGTAGTAGTAATACTCAGCTGTTCCCAGTAGTAATAATACCCAGCTGGTCCCAGTAGTAATAATACCACGCTGTTCCCAGTAGTAGTAATACCCAGCTGGTCCCAGTAATAATACCCAGCTGTTCCCAGTAGTAATAATACCCACCTGGTCCCAGTAGTAGTAATACCCAGCTGGTCCCAGTAGTAATAATACCCAGCTGTTCCCAGTAGTAGTAATACTCAGCTGTTCCCAGTAGTAATAATACCCAGCTGGTCCCAGTAGTAATAATACCACGCTGTTCCCAGTAGTAGTAATACCCAGCTGGTCCCAGTAATAATACCCAGCTGTTCCCAGTAGTAATACCCAGCTGTTCCCAGTAGTAGTAATACCCAGCTGGTCCCAGTAGTAGTAATACCCAGCTGTTCCCTAGTTGTAATAATACCCAGCTGGTCCCAGTAGTAATAATACCACGCTGTTCCCAGTAGTAGTAATACCCAGCTGGTCCCAGTAATAATACCCAGCTGTTCCCAGTAGTAATACCCAGCGGTTCCCAGTAGTAGTAATACCCAGCTGGTCCCAGTAGTAGTAATACCCAGCTTTTCCCAGTAGTAGTAATACCCAGCTGTTCACATTAGTAGTAATACCCAGCTGGTCCCAGTAGTAGTAATACCCAGCTGGTCCCAGTAGTAATAATACCCAGCTGATCCCAGTAGTAATACTCAGCTGGTCCCAGTAGTAGTAATACCCAGCTGGTCCCATTAATAATACCCAGCTGTTACCAGTAGTAATACTCAGCTGGTCCCAGTAGTAGTAATACCCAGCTGGTCCCAGTAGTAATAATACCCAGCTGATCCCAGTAGTAATACCCAGCTGGTCCCAGTAGTAGTAATACCCAGCTGGTCCCAGTAGTAGTAATACCCAGCTGGTCCCAGTAATAATATCCAGCTGCTCCCAGTAGTAGTAATACCCAGCTGGTCCCAGTAATAATACCCAGCTGTTACCAGTAGTAATACCCAGCTGATCCCAGTAGTAATAATACACAGCTGTTCCCAGTAGTAATAATACCCAGCTGATCCCAGTAGTAATGTCCAGCTGGTCCCAGTAATAATACTCAGCTGTTCCCAGTAGTAATACCCAGCTGGTCCCAGTAGTAATACCCAGCTGCTCCCAGTAGTAGTAATACCCAGCTGGTCCCAGTAGTAATAATACTCAGCTGGTCCCAGTAGCAATACTCAGCTGGTCCCAGTAGTAGTAATACCCAGCTGGTCCCAGTAGTAGTAATACCCAGCTGGTACCAGTAGTAGTAATACCCAGCTGGTCCCAGTAGTAATACCCAGCTGGTCCCAGTAGTAATACTCAGCTGGTCCCAGTAGTAATACCCAGCTGTTCCCAGTAGTAATACCCAGCAGTTCCCAGTAGTAATACCCAGCTGTTCCCAATAGTAATAATACCCAGCTGGTCCCAGTAGTAGTAATACCCAGCTGTTCCCAGTAGTAATAATACCCAGCTGTTCCCAGTATTAATACCCATCTGGTCCCAGTAATAATACCCAGCTGTTCCCAGTATTAATACCCAGCTGTTCTCAGTAGTAATACCCAGCTGGTCCCAGTAGTAATACCCAGCTGTTCCCAGTAGTAATAATACCCATCTGGTCCCAGTAGTAATACTCAGCTGTTCCCAGTAGTAATAATACCCAGCTGTTCCCAGTAGTAGTAATACCCAGCTATTCCCAGTAGTAGTAATACCCAGCTGGTCCCAGTAGTAATAATACTCAGCTGGTCCCAGTAGCAATACTCAGCTGGTCCCAGTAGCAATACTCAGCTGGTCCCAGTAGTAATAATAGCCAGCTGTTCCCAGTAGTAATAATACCCAGCTGGTCCCAGTAGTAGTAATACCCAGCTGGTCCCAGTAGTAGTAATACCCAGCTGGTCCCAGTAATAATATCCAGCTGCTCCCAGTAGTAGTAATACCCAGCTGGTCCCAGTAATAATACCCAGCTGTTACCAGTAGTAATACCCAGCTGATCCCAGTAGTAATAATACACAGCTGTTCCCAGTAGTAATAATACCCAGCTGATCCCAGTAGTAATGTCCAGCTGGTCCCAGTAATAATACTCAGCTGTTCCCAGTAGTAATACCCAGCTGGTCCCAGTAGTAATACCCAGCTGCTCCCAGTAGTAGTAATACCCAGCTGGTCCCAGTAGTAATAATACTCAGCTGGTCCCAGTAGCAATACTCAGCTGGTCCCAGTAGTAGTAATACCCAGCTGGTCCCAGTAGTAGTAATACCCAGCTGGTACCAGTAGTAGTAATACCCAGCTGGTCCCAGTAGTAATACCCAGCTGGTCCCAGTAGTAATACCCAGCTGGTCCCAGTAGTAATACCCAGCTGTTCCCAGTAGTAATACCCAGCTGTTCCCAGTAGTAATACCCAGCTGTTCCCAATAGTAATAATACCCAGCTGGTCCCAGTAGTAGTAATACCCAGCTGTTCCCAGTAGTAATAATACCCAGCTGTTCCCAGTATTAATACCCATCTGGTCCCAGTAATAATACCCAGCTGTTCCCAGTAATAATACCCAGCTGTTCCCAGTATTAATACCCAGCTGTTCTCAGTAGTAATACCCAGCTGGTCCCAGTAGTAATACCCAGCTGTTCCCAGTAGTAATAATACCCATCTGGTCCCAGTAGTAATACTCAGCTGTTCCCAGTAGTAATAATACCCAGCTGTTCCCAGTAGTAGTAATACCCAGCTATTCCCAGTAGTAGTAATACCCAGCTGGTCCCAGTAGTAATAATACTCAGCTGGTCCCAGTAGCAATACTCAGCTGGTCCCAGTAGTAATAATAGCCAGCTGTTCCCAGTAGTAATAATACCCAGCTGTTCCCAGTAGTAGTAATACCCAGCTGTTCCCAGTAGTAATAATAGCCAGCTATTCCCAGTAGTAATAATACCAAGCAGGTCCCAGTAGTAATACTCAGCTGTTCCCAGTAGTAATACCCAGCTGGTCCCAGTAGTAATAATACCCAGCTGTTTCCAGTAGTAATACCCAGCTGGTCCCAGTAGTAGTAATACCCAGCTGGTCCCAGTAGTAATACCCAGCTGTTCCCAGAAGTAATAATAGCCAGCTGTTCCCAGTAGTAATAATACCCAGCTGTTCCCAGTAGTATTAATACCCAGCTGTTCCCAGTAGTAATAATACCCACCTGGTCCCAGTAGTAGTAATACCCAGCTGGTCCCAGTAGTAATAATACCCAGCTGTTCCCAGTAGTAGTAATACTCAGCTGTTCCCAGTAGTAATAATACCCAGCTGGTCCCAGTAGTAATAATACCACGCTGTTCCCAGTAGTAGTAATACCCAGCTGGTCCCAGTAATAATACCCAGCTGTTCCCAGTAGTAATACCCAGCTGTTCCCAGTAGTAGTAATACCCAGCTGGTCCCAGTAGTAGTAATACCCAGCTGTTCCCAGTAGTAGTAATACCCAGCTGTTCACATTAGTAGTAATACCCAGCTGGTCCCAGTAGTAGTAATACCCAGTTGGTCCCAGTAGTAATAATACCCAGCTGATCCCAGTAGTAATACCCAGCTGGTCCCAGTAGTAGTAATACCCGCTGGTCCCAGTAATAATACCCAGCTGTTACCAGTAGTAATACTCAGCTGGTCCCAGTAGTAGTAATACCCAGCTGGTCCCAGTAGTAATAATACCCAGCTGATCCCAGTAGTAATACCCAGCTGGTCCCAGTAGTAGTAATACCCAGCTGGTCCCAGTAGTAGTAATACCCAGCTGGTCCCAGTAATAATATCCAGCTGCTCCCAGTAGTAGTAATACCCAGCTGGTCCCAGTAATAATACCCAGCTGTTACCAGTAGTAATACCCAGCTGATCCCAGTAGTAATAATACACAGCTGTTCCCAGTAGTAATAATACCCAGCTGATCCCAGTAGTAATGTCCAGCTGGTCCCAGTAATAATACTCAGCTGTTCCCAGTAGTAATACCCAGCTGGTCCCAGTAGTAATACCCAGCTGCTCCCAGTAGTAGTAATACCCAGCTGGTCCCAGTAGTAATAATACTCAGCTGGTCCCAGTAGCAATACTCAGCTGGTCCCAGTAGTAGTAATACCCAGCTGGTCCCAGTAGTAGTAATACCCAGCTGGTACCAGTAGTAGTAATACCCAGCTGGTCCCAGTAGTAATAACCAGCTGGTCCCAGTAGTAATACCCAGCTGGTCCCAGTAGTAATACCCAGCTGTTCCCAGTAGTAATACCCAGCTGTTCCCAGTAGTAATACCCAGCTGTTCCCAATAGTAATAATACCCAGCTGGTCCCAGTAGTAGTAATACCCAGCTGTTCCCAGTAGTAATAATACCCAGCTGTTCCCAGTATTAATACCCATCTGGTCCCAGTAATAATACCCAGCTGTTCCCAGTATTAATACCCAGCTGTTCTCAGTAGTAATACCCAGCTGGTCCCAGTAGTAATACCCAGCTGTTCCCAGTAGTAATAATACCCATCTGGTCCCAGTAGTAATACTCAGCTGTTCCCAGTAGTAATAATCCCCAGCTGTTCCCAGTAGTAGTAATACCCAGCTATTCCCAGTAGTAGTAATACCCAGCTGGTCCCAGTAGTAATAATACTCAGCTGGTCCCAGTAGCAATACTCAGCTGGTCCCAGTAGTAATAATAGCCAGCTGTTCCCAGTAGTAATAATACCCAGCTGTTCCCAGTAGTAGTAATACCCAGCTGTTCCCAGTAGTAATAATAGCCAACTATTCCCAGTAGTAATAATACCCAGCTGGTCCCAGTAGTAATAATACCCAGCTGTTTCCAGTAGTAATACCCAGCTGGTCCCAGTAGTAGTAATACCCAGCTGGTCCCAGTAGTAATACCCAGCTGGTCCCAGTAGTAGTAATACCCAGCTGTTCCCAGTAGTGGTAATACCCAGCTGTTCCCAGTAGTAATACCCAGCTGGTCCCAGTAGTAATACTCAGCTGTTCCCAGTAGTAATGATACCCGGCTGTTCCCAGTAGTAATACCCAGCTGTCCCCAGAAGTAATAATAGCCAGCTGTTCCCAGTAGTAATAATACCCAGCTGTTCCCAGTAGTATTAATACCCAGCTGTTCCCAGTAGTAATAATACCCACCTGGTCCCAGTAGTAGTAATACCCAGCTGGTCCCAGTAGTAATAATACCCAGCTGTTCCCAGTAGTAGTAATACTCAGCTGTTCCCAGTAGTAATAATACCCAGCTGGTCCCAGTAGTAATAATACCACGCTGTTCCCAGTAGTAGTAATACCCAGCTGGTCCCAGTAATAATACCCAGCTGTTCCCAGTAGTAATACCCAGCTGTTCCCAGTAGTATTAATACCCAGCTGGTCCCAGTAGTAGTAATACCCAGCTGTTCCCAGTAGTAGTAATACCCAGCTGTTCACATTAGTAGTAATACCCAACTGGTCCCAGTAGTAGTAATACCCAGCTGGTCCCAGTAGTAATAATACCCAGCTGATCCCAGTAGTAATACCCAGCTGGTCCCAGTAGTAGTAATACCCAGCTGGTCCCAGTAATAATACCCAGCTGTTACCAGTAGTAATACTCAGCTGGTCCCAGTAGTAGTAATACCCAGCTGGTCCCAGTAGTAATAATACCCAGCTGATCCCAGTAGTAATACCCAGCTGGTCCCAGTAGTAGTAATACCCAGCTGGTACCAGTAGTAGTAATACCCAGCTGGTCCCAGCAGTAATACCCAGCTGGTCCCAGTAGTAATACCCAGCTGGTCCCAGTAGTAATACCCAGCTGTTCCCAGTAGTAATACCCAGCTGTTCCCAGTAGTAATACCCAGCTGTTCCCAATAGTAATAATACCCAGCTGGTCCCAGTAGTAGTAATACCCAGCTGTTCCCAGTAGTAATAATACCCAGCTGTTCCCAGTATTAATACCCATCTGGTCCCAGTAATAATACCCAGCTGTTCCCAGTATTAATACCCAGCTGTTCTCAGTAGTAATACCCAGCTGGTCCCAGTAGTAATACCCAGCTGTTCCCAGTAGTAATAATACCCATCTGGTCCCAGTAGTAATACTCAGCTGTTCCCAGAAGTAATAATAGCCAGCTGTTCCCAGAAGTAATAATACCCAGCTGTTCCCAGTAGTAGTAATAGCCAGCTGTTCCCAGTAGTAATAATACCCAGCTGTTCCCAGTAGTAATAACACCCAGCTATTCCCAGTAGTAATAATACCAAGCAGGTCCCAGTAGTAATACTCAGCTGTTCCCAGTAGTAATACCCAGCTGGTCCCAGTAGTAATAATACCCAGCTGTTTCCAGTAGTAATACCCAGCTGGTCCCAGTAGTAGTAATACCCAGCTGGTCCCAGTAGTAATACCCAGCTGATCCCAGTAGTAATACCCAGCTGATCCCAGTAGTAATACCCAGCTGGTCCCAGTAGTAGTAATACCCAGCTGGTCCCAGTAATAATACCCAGCTGTTACCAGTAGTAATACTCAGCTGGTCCCAGTAGTAGTAATACCCAGCTGGTCCCAGTAGTAGTAATACCCAGCTGGTCCCAGTAGTAGTAATACCCAGCTGGTCCCAGTAATAATACCCAGCTGCTCCCAGTAGTAGTAATACCCAGCTGGTCCCAGTAATAATACCCAGCTGTTACTAGTAGTAATACCCAGCTGATCCCAGTAGTAATAATACACAGCTGTTCCCAGTAGTAATATCACCCAGCTGATCCCAGTAGTAATATCCAGCTGGTCCCAGTAATAATACTCAGCTGTTCCCAGTAGTAATACCCAGCTGGTCCCAGTAGTAATACCCAGCTGCTTCCCTGTAGTAGTAATACCCAGCTGGTCCCAGTAGTAATAATACTCAGCTGGTCCCAGTAGTAATAATACTCAGCTGGTCCCAGTAGCAATACTCAGCTGGTCCCAGTAGTAGTAATACCCAGCTGGTCCCAGTAGTAGTAATACCCAGCTGGTACCAGTAGTAGTAATACCCAGCTGGTCCCAGTAGTAATACCCAGCTGTTCCCAGAAGTAATAATAGCCAGCTGTTCCCAGTAGTAATAATACCCAGCTGTTCCCAGTAGTAGTAATACCCAGCTGTTCCCAGTAGTAATAATAGCCAGCTATTCCCAGTAGTAATAATACCAAGCAGGTCCCAGTAGTAATACTCAGCTGTTCCCAGTAGTAATACCCAGCTGGTCCCAGTAGTAATAATACCCAGCTGTTTCCAGTAGTAATACCCAGCTGGTCCCAGTAGTAGTAATACCCAGCTGGTCCCAGTAGTAATACCCAGCTGATCCCAGTAGTAATACCCAGCTGGTCCCAGTAGTAGTAATACCCAGCTGGTCCCAGTAATAATACCCAGCTGTTACCAGTAGTAATACTCAGCTGGTCCCAGTAGTAATAATACCCAGCTGATCCCAGTAGTAATACCCAGCTGGTCCCAGTAGTAATAATACCCAGCTGATCCCAGTAGTAATACCCAGCTGGTCCCAGTAGTAGTAATACCCAGCTGGTCCCAGTAGTAGTAATACCCAGCTGGTCCCAGTAATAATACCCAGCTGCTCCCAGTAGTAGTAATACCCAGCTGGTCCCAGTAATAATACCCAGCTGTTACCAGTAGTAATACCCAGCTGATCCCAGTAGTAATAATACACAGCTGTTCCCAGTAGTAATAATACCCAGCTGATCCCAGTAGTAATATCCAGCTGGTCCCAGTAATAATACTCAGCTGTTCCCAGTAGTAATACCCAGCTGGTCCCAGTAGTAATACCCAGCTGCTTCCCTGTAGTAGTAATACCCAGCTGGTCCCAGTAGTAATAATACTCAGCTGGTCCCAGTAGTAATAATACTCAGCTGGTCCCAGTAGCAATACTCAGCTGGTCCCAGTAGTAGTAATACCCAGCTGGTCCCAGTAGTAGTAATACCCAGCTGGTACCAGTAGTAGTAATACCCAGCTGGTCCCAGTAGTAATACCCAGCTGGTCCCAGTAGTAATACCCAGCTGGTCCCAGTAGTAATACCCAGCTGTTCCCAGTAGTAATACCCAGCTGTTCCCAGTAGTAATACCCAGCTGTTCCCAGTAGTAGTAATACCCAGCTGGTCCCAGTAGTAATACCCAGCTGGTCCCAGTAGTAATACCCAGCTGTTCCCAGTAGTAATACCCAGCTGTTCCCAGTAGTAGTAATACCCAGCTGGTCCCAGTAGTAATACCCAGCTGGTCCCAGTAGTAATACCCAGCTGTTCCCAGTAGTAATACCCAGCTGTTCCCAGTAGTAGTAATACCCAGCTGGTCCCAGTAGTAATACCCAGCTGTTCCCAATAGTAATAATACCCAGCTGGTACCAGTAGTAGTAATACCCAGCTGGTACCAGTAGTAATACTCAGCTGGTCCCAGTAGTAATACTCAGCTGGTCCCAGTAGCAATACCCAGCTGTTCCCAGTAGTAATACCCATCTGGTACCAGTAGTAGTAATACCCAGCTGTTCCCAGTAGTAATAACCAGCTGTTCCCAGTAGTAGTAATACTCAGCTGTTCCCAGTAGTAATACCCAGCTGGTCCCAGTAGTAATACCCAGCTGTTCCCAGTAGTAATAATACCCATCTGGTCCCAGTAGTAATACTCAGCTGTTCCCAGTAGTAATAATCCCCAGCTGTTCCCAGTAGTAGTAATACCCAGCTATTCCCAGTAGTAGTAATACCCAGCTGGTCCCAGTAGTAATAATACTCAGCTGGTCCCAGTAGCAATACTCAGCTGGTCCCAGTAGTAATAATAGCCAGCTGTTCCCAGTAGTAATAATACCCAGCTGTTCCCAGTAGTAGTAATACCCAGCTGTTCCCAGTAGTAATAATAGCCAACTATTCCCAGTAGTAATAATACCCAGCTGGTCCCAGTAGTAATAATACCCAGCTGTTTCCAGTAGTAATACCCAGCTGGTCCCAGTAGTAGTAATACCCAGCTGGTCCCAGTAGTAATACCCAGCTGGTCCCAGTAGTAGTAATACCCAGCTGTTCCCAGTAGTGGTAATACCCAGCTGTTCCCAGTAGTAATACCCAGCTGGTCCCAGTAGTAATACTCAGCTGTTCCCAGTAGTAATAATACCCGGCTGTTCCCAGTAGTAATAATACCCAGCTGTTCCCAGTAGTATTAATACCCAGCTGTTCCCAGTAGTAATAATACCCACCTGGTCCCAGTAGTAGTAATACCCAGCTGGTCCCAGTAGTAATAATACCCAGCTGTTCCCAGTAGTAGTAATACTCAGCTGTTCCCAGTAGTAATAATACCCAGCTGGTCCCAGTAGTAATAATACCCAGCTGGTCCCAGTAGTAATACCCAGCTGGTCCCAGTAGTAGTAATACCCAGCTGTTCCCAGTAGTGGTAATACCCAGCTGTTCCCAGTAGTAATACCCAGCTGGTCCCAGTAGTAATACTCAGCTGTTCCCAGAAGTAATAATAGCCAGCTGTTCCCAGTAGTAATAATACCCAGCTGTTCCCAGTAGTATTAATACCCAGCTGTTCCCAGTAGTAATAATACCCACCTGGTCCCAGTAGTAGTAATACCCAGCTGGTCCCAGTAGTAATAATACCCAGCTGTTCCCAGTAGTAGTAATACTCAGCTAATCCCAGTAGTAATAATACCCAGCTGGTCCCAGTAGTAATAATACCACGCTGTTCCCAGTAGTAGTAATACCCAGCTGGTCCCAGTAATAATACCCAGCTGTTCCCAGTAGTAATACCCAGCTGTTCCCAGTAGTATTAATACCCAGCTGGTCCCAGTAGTAGTAATACCCAGCTGTTCCCAGTAGTAGTAATACCCAGCTGTTCACATTAGTAGTAATACCCAGCTGGTCCCAGTAGTAGTAATACCCAGCTGGTCCCAGTAGTAATAATACCCAGCTGATCCCAGTAGTAATACCCAGCTGGTCCCAGTAGTAGTAATACCCAGCTGGTCCCAGTAATAATACCCAGCTGTTACCAGTAGTAATACTCAGCTGGTCCCAGTAGTAGTAATACCCAGCTGGTCCCAGTAGTAATAATACCCAGCTGATCCCAGTAGTAATACCCAGCTGGTCCCAGTAGTAGTAATACCCAGCTGGTACCAGTAGTAGTAATACCCAGCTGGTCCCAGCAGTAATACCCAGCTGGTCCCAGTAGTAATACCCAGCTGGTCCCAGTAGTAATACCCAGCTGTTCCCAGTAGTAATACCCAGCTGTTCCCAGTAGTAATACCCAGCTGTTCCCAATAGTAATAATACCCAGCTGGTCCCAGTAGTAGTAATACCCAGCTGTTCCCAGTAGTAATAATACCCAGCTGTTCCCAGTATTAATACCCATCTGGTCCCAGTAATAATACCCAGCTGTTCCCAGTATTAATACCCAGCTGTTCTCAGTAGTAATACCCAGCTGGTCCCAGTAGTAATACCCAGCTGTTCCCAGTAGTAATAATACCCATCTGGTCCCAGTAGTAATACTCAGCTGTTCCCAGAAGTAATAATAGCCAGCTGTTCCCAGTAGTAATAATACCCAGCTGTTCCCAGTAGTAGTAATAGCCAGCTGTTCCCAGTAGTAATAATACCCAGCTGTTCCCAGTAGTAATAACACCCAGCTATTCCCAGTAGTAATAATACCAAGCAGGTCCCAGTAGTAATACTCAGCTGTTCCCAGTAGTAATACCCAGCTGGTCCCAGTAGTAATAATACCCAGCTGTTTCCAGTAGTAATACCCAGCTGGTCCCAGTAGTAGTAATACCCAGCTGGTCCCAGTAGTAATACCCAGCTGATCCCAGTAGTAATACCCAGCTGATCCCAGTAGTAATACCCAGCTGGTCCCAGTAGTAGTAATACCCAGCTGGTCCCAGTAATAATACCCAGCTGTTACCAGTAGTAATACTCAGCTGGTCCCAGTAGTAGTAATACCCAGCTGGTCCCAGTAGTAGTAATACCCAGCTGGTCCCAGTAGTAGTAATACCCAGCTGGTCCCAGTAATAATACCCAGCTGCTCCCAGTAGTAGTAATACCCAGCTGGTCCCAGTAATAATACCCAGCTGTTACTAGTAGTAATACCCAGCTGATCCCAGTAGTAATAATACACAGCTGTTCCCAGTAGTAATAATACCCAGCTGATCCCAGTAGTAATATCCAGCTGGTCCCAGTAATAATACTCAGCTGTTCCCAGTAGTAATACCCAGCTGGTCCCAGTAGTAATACCCAGCTGCTTCCCTGTAGTAGTAATACCCAGCTGGTCCCAGTAGTAATAATACTCAGCTGGTCCCAGTAGTAATAATACTCAGCTGGTCCCAGTAGCAATACTCAGCTGGTCCCAGTAGTAGTAATACCCAGCTGGTCCCAGTAGTAGTAATACCCAGCTGGTACCAGTAGTAGTAATACCCAGCTGGTCCCAGTAGTAATACCCAGCTGTTCCCAGAAGTAATAATAGCCAGCTGTTCCCAGTAGTAATAATACCCAGCTGTTCCCAGTAGTAGTAATACCCAGCTGTTCCCAGTAGTAATAATAGCCAGCTATTCCCAGTAGTAATAATACCAAGCAGGTCCCAGTAGTAATACTCAGCTGTTCCCAGTAGTAATACCCAGCTGGTCCCAGTAGTAATAATACCCAGCTGTTTCCAGTAGTAATACCCAGCTGGTCCCAGTAGTAGTAATACCCAGCTGGTCCCAGTAGTAATACCCAGCTGATCCCAGTAGTAATACCCAGCTGGTCCCAGTAGTAGTAATACCCAGCTGGTCCCAGTAATAATACCCAGCTGTTACCAGTAGTAATACTCAGCTGGTCCCAGTAGTAATAATACCCAGCTGATCCCAGTAGTAATACCCAGCTGGTCCCAGTAGTAATAATACCCAGCTGATCCCAGTAGTAATACCCAGCTGGTCCCAGTAGTAGTAATACCCAGCTGGTCCCAGTAGTAGTAATACCCAGCTGGTCCCAGTAATAATACCCAGCTGCTCCCAGTAGTAGTAATACCCAGCTGGTCCCAGTAATAATACCCAGCTGTTACCAGTAGTAATACCCAGCTGATCCCAGTAGTAATAATACACAGCTGTTCCCAGTAGTAATAATACCCAGCTGATCCCAGTAGTAATATCCAGCTGGTCCCAGTAATAATACTCAGCTGTTCCCAGTAGTAATACCCAGCTGGTACCAGTAGTAATACCCAGCTGCTTCCCTGTAGTAGTAATACCCAGCTGGTCCCAGTAGTAATAATACTCAGCTGGTCCCAGTAGTAATAATACTCAGCTGGTCCCAGTAGCAATACTCAGCTGGTCCCAGTAGTAGTAATACCCAGCTGGTCCCAGTAGTAGTAATACCCAGCTGGTACCAGTAGTAGTAATACTCAGCTGGTCCCAGTAGTAATACCCAGCTGGTCCCAGTAGTAATACCCAGCTGGTCCCAGTAGTAATACCCAGCTGTTCCCAGTAGTAATACCCAGCTGTTCCCAGTAGTAATACCCAGCTGTTCCCAGTAGTAGTAATACCCAGCTGGTCCCAGTAGTAATACCCAGCTGGTCCCAGTAGTAATACCCAGCTGTTCCCAGTAGTAATACCCAGCTGTTCCCAGTAGTAGTAATACCCAGCTGGTCCCAGTAGTAATACCCAGCTGGTCCCAGTAGTAATACCCAGCTGTTCCCAGTAGTAATACCCAGCTGTTCCCAGTAGTAGTAATACCCAGCTGGTCCCAGTAGTAATACCCAGCTGTTCCCAATAGTAATAATACCCAGCTGGTACCAGTAGTAGTAATACCCAGCTGGTACCAGTAGTAATACTCAGCTGGTCCCAGTAGTAATACTCAGCTGGTCCCAGTAGCAATACCCAGCTGTTCCCAGTAGTAATACCCAGCTGGTACCAGTAGTAGTAATACCCAGCTGTTCCCAGTAGTAATAACCAGCTGTTGCCAGTAGTAGTAATACTCAGCTGTTCCCAGTAGTAATAACCAGCTGTTCCCAGTAGTAATAATACCCAGCTGTTCCCAATAGTAAAAATACCCAGCTGTTCCCAGTAGTAATAATACCCAGCTGTTCCCAGAAGTAGTAATACCCAGCTGTTCCCAGTAGTAGTAATACCCAGCTGTTCCCAGTAGTAATACCCAGCTGGTACCAGTAGTAGTTATACCCAGCTGGTACCAGTAGTAGTAATACCCAGCTGGTCCCAGTAGTAGTAATACCCAGCTGTTCCCAGTAGTAATACTCAGCTGGTCCCAGTAGCAATACTCAGCTGGTCCCAGTAGTAATACCCAGCTGGTCCCAGTAGTAATACTCAGCTGGTCCCAGTAGTAATACCCAGCTGTTCCCAGTAGTAATACTCAGCTGGTCCCAGTAGTAATACCCAGCTGATCCCAGTAGTAATACCCAGCTGGTCCCAGTAGTAGTAATACCCAGCTGGTCCCAGTAGTAATAATACCCAGCTGATCCCAGTAGTAATACCCAGCTGGTCCCAGTAGTAGTAATACCCAGCTGGTCCCAGTAATAATACCCAGCTGTTCCCAGTAGTAATACTCAGCTGGTCCCAGTAGTATTAATACCCAGCTGGTGCCAGTAGTAATAATACCCAGCTGATCCCAGTAGTAATACCCAGCTGGTCCCAGTAGTAGTAATACCCAGCTGGTCCCAGTAGTAGTAATACTCAGCTGGTCCCAGTAGTAGTAATACCAAGCTGGTCCCAGTAGTAGTAATACTCAGCTGTTCCCAGTAGTAATACCCAGCTGGTCCCAGTAGTAATACCCAGCTGCTCCCAGTAGTAGTAATACCCAAATGGTTCCAGTAGTAGTAATACCCAGCTGTTCCCAGTAGTAGTAATACCCAGCTGGTCCCAGTAGTAATAATACCACGCTGTTCCCAGTAGTAATACCCAGCTGGTCCCAGTAGTAGTAATACCCAGCTGGTCCCAGTAGTAGTAATACCCAGCTGATCCCAGTAGTAATACCCAGCTGGTCCCAGTAGTAATACTCAGCTGTTCCCAGTAATAATACCCAGCTGGTCCCAGTAATAATACCCAGCTGGTCCCAGTAGTAATAATACCCAGCTGATCCCAGTAGTAATACCCAGCTGGTCCCAGTAGTAGTAATACCCAGCTGGTCCCAGTAGTAGTAATACTCAGCTGGTCCCAGTAGTAGTAATACCCAGCTGGTCCCAGTAGTAGTAATACTCAGCTGTTCCCAGTAGTAATACCCAGCTGGTCCCAGTAGCAATACCCAGCTGCTCCCAGTAGTAGTAATACCCAGCTGGTTCCAGTAATAATACCCAGCTGTTCTCAGTAGTAGTAATAACCAGCTGTTCCCAGTAGTAGTAATAACCAGCTGGTCCCAGTAGTAATAATACCCAGCTGTTCCCAGTAGTAGTAATACCCAGCTGTTCCCAGTAGTAGTAATACCCAGCTGGTCCCAGTAGTATTAATACCCAGCTGGTCCCAGTAGTAATAATACCCAGCTGTTCCCAGTAGTAGTAATACCCAGCTGTTCCCAGTAGTAGTAATACCCAGCTGGTCCCAGTAGTAATAATACCACGCTGTTCCCAGTAGTAGTAATACCCAGCTGTTCCCAGTAGTAATACCCAGCTGGTCCCAGTAGTAGTAATACCCAGCTGGTCCCAGTAGTAGTAATACCCAGCTGATCCCAGTAGTAATACCCAGCTGGTCCCAGTAGTAATACTCAGCTGTTCCCAGTAATAATACCCAGCTGGTCCCAGTAATAATACCCAGCTGGTCCCAGTAGTAATAATACACAGCTGATCCCAGTAGTAATAATACCCAGCTGGTCCCAGTAGTAGTAATACCCAGCTGGTCCCAGTAGTAATAATACCCAGCTGATCCCAGTAGTAATACCCAGCTGGTCCCAGTAGTAGTAATACCCAGCTGGTCCCAGTAATAATACCCAGCTGTTCCCAGTAGTAATACTCAGCTGGTCTCAGTGGTAGTAATACCCAGCTGGTCCCAGTAGTAATAATACCCAGCTGATCCCAGTAGTAATACCCAGCTGGTCCCAGTAGTAGTAATACCCAGCTGGTCCCAGTAGTAGTAATATTCAGCTGGTCCCAGTAGTAGTAATACCCAGCTGGTCCCAGTAGTAGTAATACTCAGCTGGTCCCAGTAGTAATACCCAGTTGGTCCCAGTAGTAATACCCAGCTGCTCCCAGTAGTAGTAATACCCAGCTGGTTCCAGTAATAATACCCAGCTGTCCTCAGTAGTAGTAATAACCAGCTCTTCCCAGTAGTAGTAATACCCAGCTGGTCCCAGTAGTAGTAATACCCAGCTGTTCCCAGTAGTAGTAATACCCAGCTGGTCCCAGTAGTATTAATACCCAGCTGGTCCCAGTAGTAATAATACCCAGCTGTTCCCAGTAGTAGTAATACCCAGCTGTTCCCAGTAGTAGTAATACCCAGCTGGTCCCAGTAGTAATAATACCACGCTGTTCCCAGTAGTAGTAATACCCAGCTGTTCCCAGTAGTAATACCCAGCTGGTCCCAGTAGTAGTAATACCCAGCTGGTCCCAGTAGTAGTAATACCCAGCTGATCCCAGTAGTAATACCCAGCTGGTCCCAGTAGTAATACTCAGCTGTTCCCAGTAATAATACCCAGCTGGTCCCAGTAATAATACCCAGCTGGTCCCAGTAGTAATAATACACAGCTGATCCCAGTAGTAATAATACCCAGCTGGTCCCAGTAGTAGTAATACCCAGCTGGTCCCAGTAGTAATAATACCCAGCTGATCCCAGTAGTAATACCCAGCTGGTCCCAGTAGTAGTAATACCGAGCTGGTCCCAGTAATAATACCCAGCTGTTCCCAGTAGTAATACTCAGCTGGTCTCAGTAGTAGTAATACCCAGCTGGTCCCAGTAGTAATAATACCCAGCTGATCCCAGTAGTAATACCCAGCTGGTCCCAGTAGTAGTAAAACCCAGCTGGTCCCAGTAGTAGTAATATTCAGCTGGTCCCAGTAGTAGTAATACCCAGCTGGTCCCAGTAGTAGTAATACTCAGCTGGTCCCAGTAGTAATACCCAGTTGGTCCCAGTAGTAATACCCAGCTGCTCACAGTAGTAGTAATACCCAGCTGGTCCCAGTAGTAATAATACTCAGCTGGTCCCAGTAGCAATACTCAGCTGGTCCCAGTAGTAGTAATACCCAGCTGGTCCCAGTAGTAGTAATACCCAGCTGGTCCCAGTAATAATACCCAGCTGGTCCCAGTAGTAATACCCAGCTGGTCCCAGTAGCAGTAATACCCAGCTGGTACCAGTAGTAGTAATACCCAGCTGGTCCCAGTAGTAATACCCAGCTGGTCCCAGTAGTAATACCCAGCTGGTCCCAGTAGTAATACCCAGCTGTTCCCAGTAGTAATACCCAGCTGTTCCCAGTAGTAATACCCAGCTGTTCCCAATAGTAATAATACCCAGCTGGTACCAGTAGTAGTAATACCCAGCTGGTA
Source organism: Salvelinus fontinalis (assembly GCF_029448725.1). NCBI lineage: Eukaryota > Metazoa > Chordata > Actinopteri > Salmoniformes > Salmonidae > Salvelinus > Salvelinus fontinalis. Next base: position 538,661 of record NW_026600259.1, read on the forward strand.
CCAGTAGTAATACTCAGCTGGTCCCAGTAGTAATACTCAGCTGGTCCCAGTAGTAATACCCAGCTGTTCCCAGTAGTAATACCCATCTGGTACCAGTAGTAGTAATACCCAGCTGTTCCCAGTAGTAATAACCAGCTGTTCCCAGTAGTAGTAATACCCAGCTGTTCCCAGTAGTAATAACCAGCTGTTCCCAGTAGTAATAATACCCAGCTGTTCCCAGTAGTAATACCCAGCTGGTACCAGTAGTAATAATACCCAGCTGGTACCAGTAGTAGTAATACCCAGCTGGTCCCAGTAGTAATACCCAGCTGATCCCAGTAGTAATGCCCAGCTGTTCCCAATAGTAATAATACCCAGCTGGTACCAGTAGTAGTAATACCCAGCTGTTCCCAGTAGTAATACTCAGCTGGTCCCAGTAGCAATACTCAGCTGGTCCCAGTAGTAATACCCAGCTGGTCCCAGTAGTAATACTCAGCTGGTCCCAGTAGTAATACCCAGCTGTTCCCAGTAGTAATACTCAGCTGGTCCCAGTAGTAATACCCAGCTGTTCCCAGTAGTAATACCCAGCTGGTCCCAGTAGTAATAATACCCAGCTGGTCCCAGTAGTAGTAATACCCAGCTGTTCCCAGTAGTAATACCCAGCTGCTCCCAGTAGTAATACTCAGCTGGTCCCAGTAGTAATACCCAGCTGTTCCCAGTAGTAGTAATACCCAGCTGTTCCCAATAGTAATAATACCCAGCTGTTCCCAGTAGTAGTAATACCCAGCTGTTCCCAGTAGTAGTAATACCCAGCTGCTCCCAGTAGTAATAATACCCAGCTGTTCCCAATAGTAATAATACCCAGCTGTTCCCAGTAGTAATACCCAGCTGTTCCCAGTAGTAGTAATACCCAGCTGTTCCCAGTAGTAATACCCAGCTGTTCCCAGTAGTAGTAATACCCAGCTGTTCCCAGTAGTAGTAATACCCAGCTGGTCCCAGTAGTAATAATACCCAGCTCTTCCCAGTAGTAATACCCAGCTTGTCCCAGTAGTAATACTCAGCTGTTCCCAGTAATAATACCCAGCTGGTCCCATTAGTAATACCCAGCTGTTCCCAGTAGTAATAATACCCAGCTGTTCCCAGTAGTAGTAATACCCAGCTGTTCCCAGTAGTAGTAATACCCAGCTGTTCCCAGTAATAATAATACCCAGCTGTCCCCAGTAATAATATCCAGCTGGTCCCAGTAGTAATACTCAGCTGGTCCCAGTAGTAATACCCAGCTGGTCCCAGTAGTAATAATACCCAGCTGTTCCCAGAAGTAATACCCAGCTGTTCCCAGTAGTAATAATACCCAGCTGTTCCCAGTAGTAGTAATACCCAGCTGTTCCCAGTAGTAATAATACCCAGCTGTTCCCAGTAGTAGTAATACCCAGCTGTTCCCAGTAGTAATAACCAGCTGTTCTCAGTAGTAATAATACCCAGCTGTTCCCAGTAGTAATAATACCCAGCTGGTTCCAGTAGTAATACCCAGCTGTTCTCAGTAGTAGTAATACCCAGCTGTTCCCAGTAGTAATACCCAGCTGTTCCCAGTAGTAGTAATACCCAGCTGTTCCCAGTAGTGATAATACCCAGCTGTTCCCAGTAGTAATACCCATCTGGTCCCAGTAGTAATACTCAGCTGTTCCCAGTAGTAATAATACCCAGCTGTTCCCAGTATTAATACCCAGCTGTTCCCAGTAGTAATAATACCCAGCTGTTCTCAGTAGTAATACCCAGCTGTTCCCAGCAGTAGTAATAATACCCAGCTGTTCCCAGTAGTAATAATAGCCAGCTATTCCCAGTAGTAATAATACCAAGCAGGTCCCAGTAGTAATACTCAGCTTTTCCCAGTAGTAATACCCAGCTGGTCCCAGTAGTAGTAATACTCAGCTGGTCCCAGTAGTAGTAATACTCAGCTGGTCCCTGTAGTAGTAATACCCAGCTGGTACCAGTAGTAATACCCAGCTGGTCCCAGTAGTAGTAATACCCAGCTGTTCCCAGTAGTAGTAATACCCAGCTGTTCCCAGTAGTAGTAATACCCAGCTGTTCCCAGTAGTAGTAATACCCAGCTGTTCCCAGTTGTAGTAATACTCAGCTGTTCCCAGTAATAATCCCCAGCTGGTCCCAGTAATAATACCCAGCTGGTCCCAGTAGTAATAATACCCAGCTGATCCCAGTAGTAATACCCAGCTGTTTCCAGTAGTAGTAATACCCAGCTGGTCCCAGTAGTAATACCCAGCTGATCCCAGTAGTAATGCCCAGCTGTTCCCAGTAGTAATACTCAGCTGGCCCCAGTAGTAATACCCAGCAGGTCCCAGTAGTAATACCCAGCTGGTCCCAGTAGTAATACTCAGCTGGCCCCAGTAGTAATACCCAGCTGTTCCCAGTAGTAATAATACCCAGCTGTTCCCAGTAGTAGTAATACCCAGCTGTTCCCAGTAGTAGTAATACCCAGCTGTTCCCAGTAATAATAATACCCAGCTGTTCCCAGTAGTAGTAATACCCAGCTGTTCCCAGTAGTAATACCCAGTTGGTCCCAGTAGTAATAATACCCAGCTGTTCCCAGTAGTAATACCCAGTTGGTCCCAGTAGTAATAATACCCAGCTGTTCCCAGTAGTAATACTCAGCTGGCCCCAGTAGTAATACCCAGCTGTTCCCAGTAGTAATAATACCCAGCTGTTCCCAGTAGTAGTAATACCCAGCTGTTCCCAGTAGTAGTAATACCCAGCTGTTCCCAGTAATAATAATACCCAGCTGTTCCCAGTAGTAGTAATACCCAGCTGTTCCCAGTAGTAATACCCAGTTGGTCCCAGTAGTAATAATACCCAGCTGTTCCCAGTAGTAATAATACCCAGCTGTTCCCAGAAGTAGTAATACCCAGCTGTTCCCAGTAGTAATAATACCCAGCTGTTCCCAGTACTTATACCCAGCTGTTCTCAGTAGTAATAATACCCAGCTGTTCCCAGTACTTATACCCAGCTGTTCCCAGTAGTAATACCCAGCTGTTCCCAGTAGTAATAATACCCAGCTGGTCCCAGTAGTAGTAATACCCAGCTGGTCCCAGTAGTAATACCCAGCTGTTCCCAGTAGTAATAATACCCAGCTGTTCCCAGTAGTAATAATACCCAGCTGTTCCCAGTAGTAGTAATACCCAGCTGTTCCCAATAGTAATAATACCCAGCTGTTCCCAGTACTAATACCCAGCTGTTCCCAGTAGTAATACCCAGCTGTTCCCAGTAGTAATACCCAGCTGGTCCCTGTAGTAATACCCAGCTGTTCCCAATAGTAATAATACCCAGCTGTTCCCAATAGTAATAATACCCAGCTGGTCCCAGTAGTAATACTCAGCTGGTCCCAGTAGTAATACCCAGCTGTTCCCAGTAGTAATAATACCCAGCTGCTCCCAGTAGTAGTAATACCCAGCTGGTCCCAGTAGTAATACCCAGCTGTTCCCAGTAGTAGTAATACCCAGCTGGTCCCAGTAGTAATACCCAGCTGTTCCCAGTAGTAGTAATACCCAGCTGTTCCCAGTTGTAGTAATACTCAGCTGTTCCCAGTAATAATCCCCAGCTGGTCCCAGTAATAATACCCAGCTGGTCCCAGTAGTAATAATACCCAGCTGATCCCAGTAGTAATACCCAGCTGTTTCCAGTAGTAGTAATACCCAGCTGGTCCCAGTAGTAATACCCAGCTGATCCCAGTAGTAATGCCCAGCTGTTCCCAGTAGTAATACTCAGCTGGCCCCAGTAGTAATACCCAGCAGGTCCCAGTAGTAATACCCAGCTGGTCCCAGTAGTAATACTCAGCTGGCCCCAGTAGTAATACCCAGCTGTTCCCAGTAGTAATAATACCCAGCTGTTCCCAGTAGTAGTAATACCCAGCTGTTCCCAGTAGTAGTAATACCCAGCTGTTCCCAGTAATAATAATACCCAGCTGTTCCCAGTAGTAGTAATACCCAGCTGTTCCCAGTAGTAATACCCAGTTGGTCCCAGTAGTAATAATACCCAGCTGTTCCCAGTAGTAATACCCAGTTGGTCCCAGTAGTAATAATACCCAGCTGTTCCCAGTAGTAATACTCAGCTGGCCCCAGTAGTAATACCCAGCTGTTCCCAGTAGTAATAATACCCAGCTGTTCCCAGTAGTAGTAATACCCAGCTGTTCCCAGTAGTAGTAATACCCAGCTGTTCCCAGTAATAATAATACCCAGCTGTTCCCAGTAGTAGTAATACCCAGCTGTTCCCAGTAGTAATACCCAGTTGGTCCCAGTAGTAATAATACCCAGCTGTTCCCAGTAGTAATAATACCCAGCTGTTCCCAGAAGTAGTAATACCCAGCTGTTCCCAGTAGTAATAATACCCAGCTGTTCCCAGTACTTATACCCAGCTGTTCTCAGTAGTAATAATACCCAGCTGTTCCCAGTACTTATACCCAGCTGTTCCCAGTAGTAATACCCAGCTGTTCCCAGTAGTAATAATACCCAGCTGGTCCCAGTAGTAGTAATACCCAGCTGGTCCCAGTAGTAATACCCAGCTGTTCCCAGTAGTAATAATACCCAGCTGTTCCCAGTAGTAATAATACCCAGCTGTTCCCAGTAGTAGTAATACCCAGCTGTTCCCAATAGTAATAATACCCAGCTGTTCCCAGTACTAATACCCAGCTGTTCCCAGTAGTAATACCCAGCTGTTCCCAGTAGTAATACCCAGCTGGTCCCTGTAGTAATACCCAGCTGTTCCCAATAGTAATAATACCCAGCTGTTCCCAATAGTAATAATACCCAGCTGGTCCCAGTAGTAATACTCAGCTGGTCCCAGTAGTAATACCCAGCTGTTCCCAGTAGTAATAATACCCAGCTGCTCCCAGTAGTAGTAATACCCAGCTGGTCCCAGTAGTAATACCCAGCTGTTCCCAGTAGTAGTAATACCCAGCTGGTCCCAGTAGTAATACTCAGCTGTTCCCAGTAGTAATAATACCCATTTGTTCCCAGTAGTAATACCCAGCTGGTCCCAGTAGTAATACCCAGCTGTTCCCAGTAGTAGTAATACCCAGCTGTTCCCAGTAGTAGTAATACCCAGCTGTTCTCAGTAGTAGTAATACCCAGCTGTTCACAGTAGTAATACCCATCTTGTCCCAGTAGTAATACTCAGCTGTTCCCAGTAGTAATAATACCCAGCTGTTCCCAGTAGTAATACCCATCTTGTCCCAGTAGTAATACTCAGCTGTTCCCAGTAGTAATAATACCCGGCTGTTCCCAGTAGTAATACCCAGCTGTTCCCAGAAGTAATAATAGCCAGCTGTTCCCAGTAGTAATAATACCCAGCTGGTCCCAGTAGTAATAATACCAAGCTGTTCCCAGTAGTAATAATACCCAGCTGTTCCCAGTAGTAGTAATATTCAGCTGTTCCCAGTAGTAATACCCAGCTGGTCCCAGTAGTAATAATACCCAGCTGTTCCCAGAAGTAGTAATACCCAGCTGTTTCCAGTAGTAATAATACCCAGCTGTTCCCAGTACTTATACCCAGCTGTTCTCAGTAGTAATAATACCCAGCTGTTCCCAGTAGTAATAATACCCAGCTGTTCCCAGTAGTAGTAATACCCAGCTGTTTCCAGTAGTAATAATACCCAGCTGTTCCCAGTACTTATACCCAGCTGTTCCCAGTAGTAGTAATATTCAGCTGTTCCCAGTAGTAATACCCAGCTGGTCCCAGTAGTAATACCCAGCTGTTCCCAGAAGTAGTAATACCCAGCTGTTTCCAGTAGTAATAATACCCAGCTGTTCCCAGTAGTAGTAGTACCCAGCTGGTCCCAGTAGTAATACTCAGCTGGTCCCAGTAGTAATACCCAGCTGTTCCCAGTAGTAATAATACCCAGCTGCTCCCAGTAGTAGTAATACCCAGCTGGTCCCAGTAGTAATACCCAGCTGTTCCCAGTAGTAGTAATACCCAGCTGGTCCCAGTAGTAATACTCAGCTGTTCCCAGTAGTAATAATACCCATTTGTTCCCAGTAGTAATACCCAGCTGGTCCCAGTAGTAATACCCAGCTGTTCCCAGTAGTAGTAATACCCAGCTGTTCCCAGTAGTAGCAATACCCAGCTGTTCCCAGTAGTAGTAATACCCAGCTGTTCCCAGTAGTAATAATACCCAGCTGTTCCCAGTAGTAATACCCATCTTGTCCCAGTAGTAATACTCAGCTGTTCCCAGTAGTAATAATACCCGGCTGTTCCCAGTAGTAATACACAGCTGTTCCCAGTAGTAATAATACCCGGCTGTTCCCAGTAGTAATACCCAGCTGTTCCCATTAGTAATAATACCCATTTGTTCCCAGTAGTAATACCCACCTGGTCCCAGTAGTAGTAATACCCAGCTGGTCCCAGTAGTAATAATACCCAGCTGTTCCCAGTAGTAGTAATACCCAGCTGTTCCCAGAAGTAGTAATACCCAGCTGTTCCCAGAAGTAGTAATACCCAGCTGTTCAAAGTAGTAGTAATACTCAGCTGTTCCCATTTGTAATACCCAGCTGGTCCCAGTAGTAATAATACCCAGCTGTTCCCAGTAGTAATAATACCCTGCTGTTCCCAGTAGTAATACCCAGCCTTTCCCAGTAGTAATACCCAGCTGTTCCCAGTAGTAGTAATACCCAGCTGGTCCCAGTAGTAATACCCAGCTGTTCCCAGTAGTAGTAATACCCAGCTGTTCCCAGTAGTAGTAATACCCAGCTGTTCTCAGTAGTAGTAATACCCAGCTGTTACCAGTAGTAAATATACCCAGCTGTTCCCAGTAGTATTAATACCCAACTGTTCCCAGTAGTAGTAATACCCAGCTGTTCCCAGTAGTAATAATACCCAGCTGTTCCCAGTACTTATACCCAGCTGTTCTCAGTAGTAATAATACCCAGCTGTTCCCAGTACTTATACCCAGCTGTTCCCAGTAGTAATACCCAGCTGTTCCCAGTAGTAATAATACCCAGCTGGTCCCAGTAGTAGTAATACCCAGCTGGTCCCAGTAGTAATACCCAGCTGTTCCCAGTAGTAATAATACCCAGCTGTTCCCAGTAGTAATAATACCCAGCTGTTCCCAGTAGTAGTAATACCCAGCTGTTCCCAATAGTAATAATACCCAGCTGTTCCCAGTACTAATACCCAGCTGTTCCCAGTAGTAATACCCAGCTGTTCCCAGTAGTAATACCCAGCTGGTCCCTGTAGTAATACCCAGCTGTTCCCAATAGTAATAATACCCAGCTGTTCCCAATAGTAATAATACCCAGCTGGTCCCAGTAGTAATACTCAGCTGGTCCCAGTAGTAATACCCAGCTGTTCCCAGTAGTAATAATACCCAGCTGCTCCCAGTAGTAGTAATACCCAGCTGGTCCCAGTAGTAATACCCAGCTGTTCCCAGTAGTAGTAATACCCAGCTGGTCCCAGTAGTAATACTCAGCTGTTCCCAGTAGTAATAATACCCATTTGTTCCCAGTAGTAATACCCAGCTGGTCCCAGTAGTAATACCCAGCTGTTCCCAGTAGTAGTAATACCCAGCTGTTCCCAGTAGTAGTAATACCCAGCTGTTCTCAGTAGTAGTAATACCCAGCTGTTCACAGTAGTAATACCCATCTTGTCCCAGTAGTAATACTCAGCTGTTCCCAGTAGTAATAATACCCAGCTGTTCCCAGTAGTAATACCCATCTTGTCCCAGTAGTAATACTCAGCTGTTCCCAGTAGTAATAATACCCGGCTGTTCCCAGTAGTAATACCCAGCTGTTCCCAGAAGTAATAATAGCCAGCTGTTCCCAGTAGTAATAATACCCAGCTGGTCCCAGTAGTAATAATACCAAGCTGTTCCCAGTAGTAATAATACCCAGCTGTTCCCAGTAGTAGTAATATTCAGCTGTTCCCAGTAGTAATACCCAGCTGGTCCCAGTAGTAATAATACCCAGCTGTTCCCAGAAGTAGTAATACCCAGCTGTTTCCAGTAGTAATAATACCCAGCTGTTCCCAGTACTTATACCCAGCTGTTCTCAGTAGTAATAATACCCAGCTGTTCCCAGTAGTAATAATACCCAGCTGTTCCCAGTAGTAGTAATACCCAGCTGTTTCCAGTAGTAATAATACCCAGCTGTTCCCAGTACTTATACCCAGCTGTTCCCAGTAGTAGTAATATTCAGCTGTTCCCAGTAGTAATACCCAGCTGGTCCCAGTAGTAATACCCAGCTGTTCCCAGAAGTAGTAATACCCAGCTGTTTCCAGTAGTAATAATACCCAGCTGTTCCCAGTAGTAGTAGTACCCAGCTGGTCCCAGTAGTAATACTCAGCTGGTCCCAGTAGTAATACCCAGCTGTTCCCAGTAGTAATAATACCCAGCTGCTCCCAGTAGTAGTAATACCCAGCTGGTCCCAGTAGTAATACCCAGCTGTTCCCAGTAGTAGTAATACCCAGCTGGTCCCAGTAGTAATACTCAGCTGTTCCCAGTAGTAATAATACCCATTTGTTCCCAGTAGTAATACCCAGCTGGTCCCAGTAGTAATACCCAGCTGTTCCCAGTAGTAGTAATACCCAGCTGTTCCCAGTAGTAGCAATACCCAGCTGTTCCCAGTAGTAGTAATACCCAGCTGTTCCCAGTAGTAATAATACCCAGCTGTTCCCAGTAGTAATACCCATCTTGCCCCAGTAGTAATACTCAGCTGTTCCCAGTAGTAATAATACCCGGCTGTTCCCAGTAGTAATACACAGCTGTTCCCAGTAGTAATAATACCCGGCTGTTCCCAGTAGTAATACCCAGCTGTTCCCATTAGTAATAATACCCATTTGTTCCCAGTAGTAATACCCACCTGGTCCCAGTAGTAGTAATACCCAGCTGATCCCAGTAGTAATAATACCCAGCTGTTCCCAGTAGTAGTAATACCCAGCTGTTCCCAGAAGTAGTAATACCCAGCTGTTCCCAGAAGTAGTAATACCCAGCTGTTCAAAGTAGTAGTAATACTCAGCTGTTCCCATTTGTAATACCCAGCTGGTCCCAGTAGTAATAATACCCAGCTGTTCCCAGTAGTAATAATACCCTGCTGTTCCCAGTAGTAATACCCAGCCTTTCCCAGTAGTAATACCCAGCTGTTCCCAGTAGTAGTAATACCCAGCTGGTCCCAGTAGTAATACCCAGCTGTTCCCAGTAGTAGTAATACCCAGCTGTTCCCAGTAGTAGTAATACCCAGCTGTTCTCAGTAGTAGTAATACCCAGCTGTTACCAGTAGTAATAATACCCAGCTGTTCCCAGTAGTATTAATACCCAGCTGTTCCCAGTAGTAGTAATACCCAGCTGTTACCAGTAGTATTAATACCCAGCTGTTCCCAGTAGTAATAATACCCAGCTATCCCAGTAGAGGTAAATACCCAGCTGGTCCCAGTAGTAATACCCAGCTGGTCCCAGGAGTAGTAATACCCAGCTGGTCCCAGTAGTAATACCCAGCTGTTCCCAGTAGTAATAACCAGCTGTTCCCAGTAGTAATACCCAGCTGTTCCCAGTATTAATAATACCCAGCAGTAATACCCAGCTGTTCCCAGTAGTAATACCCAGCTGTTCCCAGTAGTAATAATACCCAGTAGTAATACCCAGCTGTTCCCAGTAGTACCACCCAGCTGTTCCCAGTAGTAATACCCAGCTATTCCCAGTAGTCGTAATACCCAGCTGTTCCCAGTAGTAATAATACCCAGCTGTTCCCAGTAGTAATACCCAGCTGTTCACAGCAGTAGTAATACCCAGCTGTTCACAGCAGTAGTAATACCCAGCTGTTCCCAGTAGTAATAATACCCAGCTGCTCCCAGTAGTAGTAATACCCAGCTGTTCCCAGTAGTAATACTCAGCTGGTCCCAGTAGTAGTAATACCCAGCTGTTCCCAGTAGTAGTAATACCCAGCTGTTCCCAATAGTAATAATACCCAGCTGGTCCCAGTAGTAATACCCAGCTGTTCCCAGTAGTAATAATACCCAGCTGATCCCAGTAGTAATACTCAGCTGGTCCAAGTAGTAGTAATACCCAGTTGTTCCCAGTAGTAATACCCAGCTGTTCCCAGTAATAATACCCAGCTGTTCCCAGTAGTAATACCCAACTGGTCCCAATAGTAATACCCAGCTGTTCACAGCAGTAGTAATACCCAGCTGTTCCCAGTAGTAATAATACCCAGCTGCTCCCAGTAGTAGTAATACCCAGCTGTTCCCAGTAGTAATACTCAGCTGGTCCCAGTAGTAGTAATACCCAGCTGTTCCCAGTAGTAATAATACCCAGCTGGTCCCAGTAATAGTAATACCCAGCTGGTCCCAGTAGTAATAATACCCAGCTGTTCCCAGTAGTAGTAATACCCAGCTGTTCCCAGTAGTAATAATACCACGCTGGTCCCAGTAGTAATAATACCCAGCTGTTCCCAGTATTAATACCCAGCTGTTCCCAGTAATAATACCCAGCTGGTCCCAGTATTAATACCCAGCTGGTCCCAGTAGTAATACCCAGCTGGTCCCAGTAATAATACCCAGCTGTTCCCAGTAGTAATACCCAGCTGGTCCCAGTAGTAGTAGTAATACCCAGCTGTTCCCAGTAGTAGTAATACCCAGCTGTTCCCAGTAGTAATACCCAGCTGTTCCCAGTAGTAGTAATACCCAGCTGTTCCCAGTAGTAGTAATACCCAGCTGGTCCCAGTAGTAATAATACCCAGCTCTTCCCAGTAGTAATACCCAGCTGGTCCCAGTAGTAATACTCAGCTGTTCCCAGTAATAATACCCAGCTGGTCCCATTAGTAATACCCAGCTGTTCCCAGTAGTAATAATACCCAGCTGTTCCCAGTAGTAGTAATACCCAGCTGTTCCCAGTAGTAATACCCAGCTGTTCCCAGTAGTAGTAATACCCAGCTGTTCCCAGTAGTAATAATACCCAGCTGTTCCCAGTAGTAATACCCATCTGGTCCCAGTAGTAATACTCAGCTGTTCCCAGTAGTAATAATACCCAGCTGTTCCCAGTATTAATACCCAGCTGTTCCCAGTAGTAATAATACCCAGCTGTTCTCAGTAGTAATACCCAGCTGTTCCCAGCAGTAGTAATAATACCCAGCTGTTCCCAGTAGTAATAATAGCCAGCTATTCCCAGTAGTAATAATACCAAGCAGGTCCCAGTAGTAATACTCAGCTTTTCCCAGTAGTAATACCCAGCTGGTCCCAGTAGTAGTAATACTCAGCTGGTCCCAGTAGTAGTAATACTCAGCTGGTCCCTGTAGTAGTAATACCCAGCTGGTCCCAGTAGTAATACCCAGCTGGTCCCAGTAGTAGTAATACCCAGCTGTTCCCAGTAGTAGTAATACCCAGCTGTTCCCAGTAGTAGTAATACCCAGCTGTTCCCAGTAGTAGTAATACCCAGCTGTTCCCAGTTGTAGTAATACTCAGCTGTTCCCAGTAATAATCCCCAGCTGGTCCCAGTAATAATACCCAGCTGGTCCCAGTAGTAATAATACCCAGCTGATCCCAGTAGTAATACCCAGCTGTTTCCAGTAGTAGTAATACCCAGCTGGTCCCAGTAGTAATACCCAGCTGATCCCAGTAGTAATGCCCAGCTGTTCCCAGTAGTAATACTCAGCTGGCCCCAGTAGTAATACCCAGCAGGTCCCAGTAGTAATACCCAGCTGGTCCCAGTAGTAATACTCAGCTGGCCCCAGTAGTAATACCCAGCTGTTCCCAGTAGTAATAATACCCAGCTGTTCCCAGTAGTAGTAATACCCAGCTGTTCCCAGTAGTAGTAATACCCAGCTGTTCCCAGTAATAATAATACCCAGCTGTTCCCAGTAGTAGTAATACCCAGCTGTTCCCAGTAGTAGTACCCAGTTGGTCCCAGTAGTAATAATACCCAGCTGTTCCCAGTAGTAATACCCAGCTGTTCCCAGTAGTAATAATACCCAGCTGTTCCCAGTAGTAATAATACCCAGCTGTTCCCAGAAGTAGTAATACCCAGCTGTTCCCAGTAGTAGTAATACCCAGCTGTTCCCAATAGTAATGATACCCAGCTGTTCCCAGTAGTAATACCCAGCTGTTCCCAGTAGTAATACCCAGCTGTTCCCAGTAGTAATACCCAGCTGGTCCCAGTAGTAATACCCAGCTGTTCCCAATAGTAATAATACCCAGCTGTTCCCAATAGTAATAATACCCAGCTGGTCCCAGTAGTAATACTCAGCTGGTCCCAGTAGTAATACCCAGCTGTTCCCAGTAGTAATAATACCCAGCTGCTCCCAGTAGTAGTAATACCCAGCTGGTCCCAGTAGTAATACCCAGCTGTTCCCAGTAGTAGTAATACCCAGCTGGTCCCAGTAGTAATACTCAGCTGTTCCCAGTAGTAATAATACCCATTTGTTCCCAGTAGTAATACCCAGCTGGTCCCAGTAGTAATACCCAGCTGTTCCCAGTAGTAGTAATACCCAGCTGTTCCCAGTAGTAATAATACCCAGCTGTTCTCAGTAGTAGTAATACCCAGCTGTTCACAGTAGTAATACCCATCTTGTCCCAGTAGTAATACTCAGCTGTTCCCAGTAGTAATAATACCCAGCTGTTCCCAGTAGTAATACCCATCTTGTCCCAGTAGTAATACTCAGCTGTTCCCAGTAGTAATAATACCCGGCTGTTCCCAGTAGTAATAATAGCCAGCTGTTCCCAGTAGTAATAATACCCAGCTGGTCCCAGTAGTAATAATACCAAGCTGTTCCCAGAAGTAGTAATACACAGCTGTTTCCAGTAGTAATAATACCCAGCGGTTCCCAGTACTTATACCCAGCTGTTCTCAGTAGTAATAATACCCAGCTGTTCCCAGTAGTAGTAATACCCAGCTGTTTCCAGTAGTAATAATACCCAGCTGTTCCCAGTACTTATACCCAGCTGTTCCCAGTAGTAGTAATATTCAGCTGTTCCCAGTAGTAATACCCAGCTGGTCCCAGTAGTAATACCCAGCTGTTCCCAGAAGTAGTAATACCCAGCTGTTTCCAGTAGTAATAATACCCAGCTGTTCCCAGCAGTAATACCCAGCTGTTCCCAGTAGTAGTAATACCCAGCTGGTCCCAGTAGTAATACTCAGCTGGTCCCAGTAGTAATACCCAGCTGTTCCCAGTAGTAATAATACCCAGCTGTTCCCAGTAGTAATACCCAGCTGTTCCCAGTAGTAGTAATACCCAGCTGTTCCCAGTAGTAATACCCAGCTGTTCCCAGTAGTAATAATACCCAGCTGTTCCCAGTAGTAGTAATACCCAGCTGGTCCCAGTAGTAATACTCAGCTGGTCCCAGTAGTAATACCCAGCTGTTCCCAGTAGTAATAATACCCAGCTGCTCCCAGTAGTAGTAATACCCAGCTGGTCCCAGTAGTAATACCCAGCTGTTCCCAGTAGTAGTAATACCCAGCTGGTCCCAGTAGTAATACCCAGCTGTTCCCAGTAGTAGTAATACCCAGCTGTTCCCAGTAGTAATACCCAGCTGTTCCCAGTAGTAATAATACCCAGCTGTTCCCAGTAGTAGTAATACCCAGCTGGTCCCAGTAGTAATACTCAGCTGGTCCCAGTAGTAATACCCAGCTGTTCCCAGTAGTAATAATACCCAGCTGCTCCCAGTAGTAATACCCATCTGGTCCCAGTAGTAATACTCAGCTGTTCCCAGTAGTAATAATACCCAGCTGTTCCCAGTATTAATACCCAGCTGTTCCCAGTAGTAATAATACCCAGCTGTTCTCAGTAGTAATACCCAGCTGTTCCCAGCAGTAGTAATAATACCCAGCTGTTCCCAGTAGTAATAATAGCCAGCTATTCCCAGTAGTAATAATACCAAGCAGGTCCCAGTAGTAATACTCAGCTTTTCCCAGTAGTAATACCCAGCTGGTCCCAGTAGTAGTAATACTCAGCTGGTCCCAGTAGTAGTAATACTCAGCTGGTCCCTGTAGTAGTAATACCCAGCTGGTCCCAGTAGTAATACCCAGCTGGTCCCAGTAGTAGTAATACCCAGCTGTTCCCAGTAGTAGTAATACCCAGCTGTTCCCAGTAGTAGTAATACCCAGCTGTTCCCAGTAGTAGTAATACCCAGCTGTTCCCAGTTGTAGTAATACTCAGCTGTTCCCAGTAATAATCCCCAGCTGGTCCCAGTAATAATACCCAGCTGGTCCCAGTAGTAATAATACCCAGCTGATCCCAGTAGTAATACCCAGCTGTTTCCAGTAGGAGTAATACCCAGCTGGTCCCAGTAGTAATACCCAGCTGATCCCAGTAGTAATGCCCAGCTGTTCCCAGTAGTAATACTCAGCTGGCCCCAGTAGTAATACCCAGCAGGTCCCAGTAGTAATACCCAGCTGGTCCCAGTAGTAATACTCAGCTGGCCCCAGTAGTAATACCCAGCTGTTCCCAGTAGTAATAATACCCAGCTGTTCCCAGTAGTAGTAATACCCAGCTGTTCCCAGTAGTAGTAATACCCAGCTGTTCCCAGTAATAATAATACCCAGCTGTTCCCAGTAGTAGTAATACCCAGCTGTTCCCAGTAGTAATACCCAGTTGGTCCCAGTAGTAATAATACCCAGCTGTTCCCAGTAGTAATACCCAGCTGTTCCGAGTAGTAATAATACCCAGCTGTTCCCAGTAGTAATAATACCCAGCTGTTCCCAGAAGTAGTAATACCCAGCTGTTCCCAGTAGTAGTAATACCCAGCTGTTCCCAATAGTAATGATACCCAGCTGTTCCCAGTAGTAATACCCAGCTGTTCCCAGTAGTAATACCCAGCTGTTCCCAGTAGTAATACCCAGCTGGTCCCAGTAGTAATACCCAGCTGTTCCCAATAGTAATAATACCCAGCTGTTCCCAATAGTAATAATACCCAGCTGGTCCCAGTAGTAATACTCAGCTGGTCCCAGTAGTAATACCCAGCTGTTCCCAGTAGTAATAATACCCAGCTGCTCCCAGTAGTAGTAATACCCAGCTGGTCCCAGTAGTAATACCCAGCTGTTCCCAGTAGTAGTAATACCCAGCTGGTCCCAGTAGTAATACTCAGCTGTTCCCAGTAGTAATAATACCCATTTGTTCCCAGTAGTAATACCCAGCTGGTCCCAGTAGTAATACCCAGCTGTTCCCAGTAGTAGTAATACCCAGCTGTTCCCAGTAGTAATAATACCCAGCTGTTCTCAGTAGTAGTAATACCCAGCTGTTCACAGTAGTAATACCCATCTTGTCCCAGTAGTAATACTCAGCTGTTCCCAGTAGTAATAATACCCAGCTGTTCCCAGTAGTAATACCCATCTTGTCCCAGTAGTAATACTCAGCAGTTCCCAGTAGTAATAATACCCGGCTGTTCCCAGTAGTAATAATAGCCAGCTGTTCCCAGTAGTAATAATACCCAGCTGGTCCCAGTAGTAATAATACCAAGCTGTTCCCAGAAGTAGTAATACACAGCTGTTTCCAGTAGTAATAATACCCAGCGGTTCCCAGTACTTATACCCAGCTGTTCTCAGTAGTAATAATACCCAGCTGTTCCCAGTAGTAATAATACCCAGCTGTTCCCAGTAGTAGTAATACCCAGCTGTTTCCAGTAGTAATAATACCCAGCTGTTCCCAGTACTTATACCCAGCTGTTCCCAGTAGTAGTAATATTCAGCTGTTCCCAGTAGTAATACCCAGCTGGTCCCAGTAGTAATACCCAGCTGTTCCCAGAAGTAGTAATACCCAGCTGTTTCCAGTAGTAATAATACCCAGCTGTTCCCAGCAGTAATACCCAGCTGTTCCCAGTAGTAGTAATACCCAGCTGGTCCCAGTAGTAATACTCAGCTGGTCCCAGTAGTAATACCCAGCTGTTCCCAGTAGTAATAATACCCAGCTGTTCCCAGTAGTAATACCCAGCTGTTCCC
Organism: Salvelinus fontinalis; assembly: GCF_029448725.1. Classification (NCBI taxonomy): domain Eukaryota; kingdom Metazoa; phylum Chordata; class Actinopteri; order Salmoniformes; family Salmonidae; genus Salvelinus; species Salvelinus fontinalis. Next base: position 554,559 of record NW_026600259.1, read on the forward strand.
AGTAGTAGTAATACCCAGCTGTTCCCAGTAGTAATACCCAGCTGTTCCCAGTAGTAATAATACCCAGCTGTTCCCAGTAGTAGTAATACCCAGCTGGTCCCAGTAGTAATACTCAGCTGGTCCCAGTAGTAATACCCAGCTGTTCCCAGTAGTAATAATACCCAGCTGCTCCCAGTAGTAGTAATACCCAGCTGGTCCCAGTAGTAATACCCAGCTGTTCCCAGTAGTAGTAATACCCAGCTGGTCCCAGTAGTAATACTCAGCTGTTCCCAGTAGTAATAATACCCATTTGTTCCCAGTAGTAATACCCAGCTGGTCCCAGTAGTAATACCCAGCTGTTCCCAGTAGTAGTAATACCCAGCTGTTCCCAGTAGTAGCAATACCCAGCTGTTCCCAGTAGTAGTAATACCCAGCTGTTCCCAGTAGTAATAATACCCAGCTG